>NW_024356249.1:14450728-14523786 GCF_902729225.1 Pteropus medius
TTTTTTTTTTTTTTTTTGATAGTGGCACTTAGCAGCACATGCTGTCTTTCAGGTTATCTACATTTTCTATCATAAGCTCTGTGCTTTGCATCTTGGTTGTCATTCCTCACTTGGGTTTTCTTTTTAGAATAAAATATTATCTTCTGTGCTGTCTTGTGACTTTATATGCATGGGATCTTTGGGCTACTCAGTACTTAAATGACATAAAAGGGAAATATTGCTTATAAGGCTTAAACATATGGCTTCCAAAGGAACTGTTATTATATAATTGCAGTGTGATTTTCTTCACATCTAAGCAGAAACTTTAAAAATAGCGTATCTTTTATTTCAATATGCAAAATTGAACATATTATTTTGTGTCCTCTTCAAGGCATTTTGTTTTTAATCTTTAAAAACAGATCAATCTTCTATGACTGATACAGTTTTAAAGATCACTACTGAATGAACAATAGGTAAGGTAATGTGACATTTCTAGGACCTTTCATTTTCCTTTTTACTTGACCCTAAAATTAAGTAGTCATCTTCTTGCCTCTTCTATTTGGTTTAAAAAATATAATAATTTTTGGAACTAAGTAGGAATGTTTTAAATACTCCTGTTTCCCTAACAGGATGGTCTGAGATTTGTACATGACTTTGTTGTATCTTACTCATCTGGGTAACTAAATCTTCATATTACCTCCACCTTTGACACTCAGGCACTCTAGAGCAAACTGGGAAATGAAGGTTGTAACTTTGTATTTAAGCTAGCCAATATCAACTCTTTTTCTATAATTAATATGCCAACCGCTTGTCTCACTCAGCCAAGTCAGCGACTACAGACACTTGAAGGTGTCTGCTGTAAGCCCTCCATTATTAAGAGACAAGTTTGGCTTTAATGATCACATTTCCCTTTTTTAATCTGTGATTGACAACTGGCTGCAGACTACAATTAAACCTTTATATAAGACCAGAAACTCTTTAGCCAATCACTGCCACCTGATTTTTACTTATTTTTCTAGAGTCGTGGACAAAAATGAATGCAAGCTTATTGTCTCCCCAGTGCAGTAACAAACGAGAGGCAGCAGTTCAGTCACAGTAAGGCCACACATTCTAGAAGCTTAATTTGCCAGTGTAGGTTATCTACGTTCTATTATGAAATACTTTCTTCATCTTTTTTAACTACAATCTTATGAATAGACTGAAAATCTGGGAGTTCTTCCAATCTGTGATAGCTCCCTTTATAATATTTTACTAAAGGTACTTGGAATTAGGTTATTTGTAATGTCAGTAAGTGACAAATTTACAGTTTCTAAAATTATTTACACATCACACCATCTAGGGGTAAGACAAAGAGAATCAGAAAAGGCACAATGAATGGGTGTGCCAGCTGTGTAGAATTAAAGCCTTTGTTGCTCTAACTACATGCTTTTCAGGGTCTCTCAACTATTGACTTTTCCTTGTAGAAATGAGCATACAGTAATTCCTCTCCAGCTGGGAAGCTTAGCTTTCCTGAAAAGCACAGTGGTTGGCACAACCTTGGTCTCCAAGGAAATAAGGGGTTAGGGTAGCGTAATGTTTAAAAGCATGGACTTTGGAATCAACAGACCTGGCCTTGGAATCTCAGCTCTATCATTTATCCAAATGGGCAGTTTCTTTAACTTCTGAGACTACTCCCCCCCCGCCCACCTCCTGCCTTGTAAAATGGGGGTAATACCATCTTCTCTATGGAGCTGTGAGAATTAGATGAGAAAAAATGTCTGTTAGTTTAGCATCTGAAACCTAGGAAGCATTCAATAAATAAGGATCTCTTCACTACTTAGGAAAAAAATTAAAATGGCATTAAATGCATATTTAAACACATTACATATTCTAAAAGTGTCTGCTTGAAAACAACCTACATTTGATAGCTCCAAAAACCTGCTTTGGCAAGCAGTCTTCTGAATCTTTTCTTACATTGTCTAGGTAGGGAATAATGACTTTTTATTAAGTAGTTAATAAGTGCTAGACACTTGTCTTTTTATATGTGGCTTTTGTATTTTGTATATATGTATTAGTTCATTTCATTCTTATGTCAGTCCTGTGAAGTGGGTACTGTTATTATCCCTGCTTTACAGATGAATAAGACGTGGAGCTGTGGAGGGTATCAGGATGAGTCACTTTACGAGTAACTAGCAAATGGTAGAGCTGAGATTTAAGTTCAGCTGTCACTAGGGCTGAGTTGTTACCTGTCACTCCTTATCTTGTTAGCTTAGATGTCATCATGTGCAGACACACATTCTCCCACATTTCTATGTTCTTCAAAGTCTTTTTAAAAGCTTTTCAGATAGGAGTCACTTGTTTGAGATTTATTGTCTCTTGCACTGGCATACATCCTTGCTAACACCTTTCCTTAGGTGTTAGCAAGATGGCTTTTCAAAATTATCTTGGCGTTAAAGAGCATGTTTTTCTTAGCCAAATCTGTATGTGTATTGAAAAGAAAAGGAATAAACAGTTCTTGTTTTCCTACCCCATAGTTCAATAAATGTTTTTTAAGACATATAATAGTAATTATTTGATTTTGTTCAAGGAGAATAAACTAAATGGCATATAGTAAAATGATCATAGATATAAAAATATTCTTAAATCAGTATTTCTAAGTTATAGCTGACTGTCACTCTGTATTGCATTTGTGTGACAATGGTTCAAATAATTAAAAAAAACACAACCCAGTATATTGTTTATTTACTTTCATAAGAGATAGAAAAATTTAGCCCAGGAATCAAACGTATCTGAGATTGCATACTAGCTGCACAACCAGCCAGCTCTGTGTGACCCCGGGAACACCTAACTGGAGTATGTTTTCTCAACTGTAAATTAGAGGTAATAAAAATTACTGTATAGGTTTGTTTTAATGATTAAATGGGTTTACATTTCACCTAGTATAGCACATACTAGGCTCTCGGTTATTGGTAGCTGCTATTTCAACTATGATAATTTTTATTATTCAGTACATTTCTCTACATAGAGGACATGTCATATCCCTTAACAGAGTATACTTTTAGGAATATTATGGACAACTGTTTTTAAGTAGACATTATAGTACTGTTAGTGAAATGGATGCTATTGGAGGTTTTGATGCTGAGAAAAAGTTGTTGCCTTGGTTCTCCAGGTGTAGAGTCAGGACACCAGTGATTCATGAGTTCTTAACTGCTTTGACCATCGCCCAATGACTGACTGACTGCTGTCTTTCATCTATGCACTTACAAAGATTTATTTAGATTCTTACCATGGCCTGGGTACCATTCCGGGTGCTGATTGTCCACCCTCAGTTCCCAGCGTTTGTTTATTAATTTATTTTTTACACAGGTCAGCAATAAGCAGTATAAGGTAACCAAAATTTTCTGTGGCCATTTTAATGAGTTATCTTCAATAAAGAGGGAGAAATATATATACTAGTAAAACTTGAATTTAAAAATTCTTGAATTAGAGATATTGAAGCCCTATTTGATGTAACTGAAACTTAAGTTCTGAGTTTTCACTGGAATAAAATCCTGCTGTGAGCCTTCTAAGCCCCGATCTGGCCAACACATTGTTTGAAGTGCCTGAACTCTGTTCTGTGCCAGAACATGTACAGTTCAATTGGTATAATGCATCCCAGGGTCAGATGCGCCCCTGCATTTGAGTTAAATTCATGGGCGAGGGGGAGTGAGTTAAGGAGTGAATCCCTGTATGTCTGCAAGCGAGCATCCTTGGCCAGTTGTCTGTCCCAAACTGAGTTCTGGTCTGAGGTGCAGAAGCAGTGAAATGAGGTAGTGGCATGCCTGGGCTGCAAGTATCGCTTTCAGTTTAATAGGCTTCAGATTTTGTAGATGGGGAAAATAAGGCTTCGAGAAGACAAATGATTTCATGCAAACCATTTAACCTCTTAGTGGCATGCATTCCTCGAATGCACCCAATATATTCCCTTCTTGCTATTTGGCTGTTTCCTCTACATGGAATATTTTCCCATTGATATTTGCATGACTTCTCTCAGTCATATCTCTAGTCCTAATCCTTAAAGAGTTCTTCCCTCCCTCATCAGTCTGTCTAAATAGTACTTTCCTATCTCTTTATCTCTTTACCCTGCTTTATTTAATTTATAACACTCAGCACCATCTTATGTTGTTTTATATATATTAAAAAAATCGATATACACATGCACACATATATGTATTGTTTGTACCTTTCTGTCTCTTCACCTAAAGTGTAAGCTCCACAAAGACTTTTTTAAAATTCTCTTTACAGTTTTATTCTCAATGCCAAGAAAATGCATGGCACGTATTAGGTGCTGAATAAATATTACTTAAATTAGTGAACAAATTTATGTTGCGATTACCGAGTATTCTGGTTGCCAAGGATATAGTTATAAATAAGGTACAGTCATTCTAGTCAACATCTAATTTTCTAGTGGAGGAGAGACAAAACTAGGAAACTTAGTATGTAGTCTGTAATAGGGATATTAATAAGGCGATGTGAGAACACATAGGCTAGGAGAGTCTCCAGCCTTAGGGCTCAAAGAAGGTAACCTGGAGAACATGATATCTGAGCATGAGTCTTAGAAGGAAAGCCTGAGGGAAGCAAAGTGGGAGGATTGGGCAGGGGAGGCCTGCAAATGGAAAGGCCCAGTAGGGCAGGAGAGCTCAGCGAATGTTAGGAGTTACGTGATTGAACGAGCAGCTCTTCAAGTTTTTGGCCAAGCTGAATATATAAATTTTTAGAAATACTGATGAAGTAATCAAATATGTACATATAATATTTATTTGGCTATACTAAATCCCATATCATATAAAACATGTGGAAGATACTGCTTTTTCTGCTTTAATCTTTTCGAAACACCTTAAACTTTTATGTGTATCTTCCATGTCAGTATTGTCATAAGTAGAACCCCTTTGGGGTTATCTAATGTAGTTCTCCACAGCTTATCACATTAACTTTGCCAGGGCTATTCATTTGTTCATTAATAAGCATCGCAGAGCAACTCGTGTCTGCCAGGCACAGTGAATAAAAATGGACAAAATCCCTTACTCTCAGGGATGGTGTTTACGTTGCGAATGTATGTGATACAGTGCTTTTTGAATATGGATGTCGTTCCTGACAGTGTTATCTCCATGTATATTTATCTGCAAACATTAAGAAAACCATATTTGCTCTTTCTCGTTTCTTCTGACAGTTACACATGCCCGTATTTCTCAATCGTGTTCACATACTGATGTAATTAGATTGATCAGTTTTAGCCATTCTCTGCTGATTTTCTGCGTCCTGGCTTAGTGATTGAGTGCTGTTATCCTACTATCTTTGTTGCTTCCATTCCTTCCTCTCATTGGTCCCATAGAGTTCTATTAAATTTTTTTCTCACATCACTATTCATTATTTATATTATGAACATGCAGATATTATTCACAACTGGGAATTGTTTTGCAGCGTGATTATATTTCCTTCATTTTTATTTTCCTGCAGCTAATGGTGACTTGTTTATTCCTTTGTTTAGTTTTCACAGTACCAGTTGCAAAATTTTCTACACTATCCAATAGCCTCTCAACACTGCTCTTTACTAGGCTGGTTGTTCAGGAACACAACTTTTCTGTCTTTTTTTTTTGTAGTTTATCTCTCTGGAGGACCTTCATCTGTCTGGATGGATTACTCTATAGGCTGCCTTCTAGTCCTTCCTGAAACTTCCCCTTTTCGTATTATTCTGGATATACCTTTGCCTTTTTTGGGTCATTTTCCCTGTTACGTGGATCTCCTATCTTTCTCTTCTTTGGTTTTTCCCTTCAGTGGAACACACTCTCTAATAGCTCATTCATGTTAATAAGAAAGTATGACAGCAAAGTACACTGTGATGACAGCCCTTAAGAAATCTGCATTCTGAGTCACAGAGCTCCAATCTGGACACGCTTGCTCTCTGTGGCTGGTGCATATTTCTCATCCTAAGATCTCCACTATCATCTTGGGAATTCCCTTCCCTTTGCTCCTTGGTTGAAGCTTCCCTTTCTTGATAGAGGATCTCATTTGGCTGAAGCACATCCTCTAATAACTTCCTGAGAGTTGGTGGTGCATGGGAAGAATATTTTTTAAATTTTGAAAAATGCCTTTTTACTCATCTGTTCAATTGATGGTTTGGAGAAAGAATTTTAGGTAGAAATTGGTTGCTCTCAGATTTTTAAAGACTTTGTTGTCCTAGTTTCTGGTGAAGAGTCTGAAGCCATACCTATTCCTCATCTTTTTATTACAATGATGTGCTTTGATTCATGTTAATTTCACCCTTTGTGTTGGGAACTCAGCTTTCTTAATGTGAAAATTCATTTGCTTCCTTTCTGGGAGATTTTCTTGAATTATTTGTTTATGATTTGCTTTTCAGTTTTTTTCTGCTCTTTCTCTGGATTTCCAATTAGTTTGGTGTTAGACTGACTAGCTAGTTCTCTATTTATCTTTTCACTTTCCCCGCCACATCTTTCTTTTTTTCTATCTTCTGGGAGATTTCTTGAACTTTATATCTTCTGACTCCTCTATGGAGTACTTTGTTTCTGCTATCATATTTTTAGTTTTCAAGAGCATTTTTTGTTCTCTGAATGTTTTTATAGCTTCATATTCTGGTTTCATGTTGCGTCTTTTATTTTTCAGAAATATATTAAGGTTAAATTTGTTGTCTTTATGCATAGTCTATTTCTTCCAAGTTGTCCTTTTCTGTTCGTTTTATTTTCTTATATTTTCTCATTTCTTTGACAATCATTATTTAAATATATCTATATGTAACTATATGTTATCTAATTGTATTGTCAGGGTCCAGTGCAGGCTGCCCCAAAATAGCCCACAAAACATATTGATTATTCTGAATTAAAGTTAATTAACTAGCAGCCGGTGCAAGATGGGCATGTTGACAATCTCCTGTCTCCTTGAATGTAGGAAACAAATCTTCTGGGTGAAAAGTGCCCTTCTTGCTCTAGACAGAGCTAAGAAAGACACACTTATGGCTGGAGTTAAGGAATTCTGGGCCAAAAAGCTTACATAAACAAACCTCGTTACTCCTTTACTAATTTACTGTCTAAGCTTAAGCTTTGTTTAGATTGCTTACTAATGAGCACCCAGAACTAAAGTGTGTTTGCCCTGTCATTTCTTTACAAATTTATTGTTTCTTCATCTAAGAAGTGTAAAAAGCTGGCTGGTTCATCATTTCAAATGATCTCTCATGCCCTCATATTAAATTGGTTTTTCTCCACTTAATTTGATCTTGTGTTAATTTTATTATTAGTCCAGCCATAAGAACTCAAGAAGGGTAGAGGGGGGAATTTGCCCCTTCCTGACAATATGCATATACAATATTCAAAACTGAGGATTGTTGTGCCATATTGTGTTTCCTTCTTTTGTTTTTCCTGAAGCTAATGATGACTTGTTTGCTTAATTACACAGTGCTTAATAATACATTTCACACACACAAATAATTATAGTTAATTGTATAATTTGTCTAGTAATTATACAGTGTATGTATACCTATATGTGCCTGCATATACAATATGCTTATCCTATATAAAAATTATCATTGTACCCATATGTCTATATACATATATTTGCTATATAGACATACATATATACATACACATGAATCGGACTTGTGACTGAAATTCTGAATTAGTTTATTCAAGATTCAAATGAACTGTGGTTATCTTCTGTTTTATATGCTCACTTAAGGAATTAATCTCATTTAGATTTTCATTCTTCTGCTACTAGCTTTAAGTGGTTGCCATATAATTTGAATAGAATTAGAAAAGTAATATTAAAATCAAATTACAAAGATAAGTAGCTTTCTTCAGACATAGTGACAATTGGATTAATAGCAGAGGTCTAGGCAAGAAGGAATTCTGCATTCCTACAATCTCATTTCTGAATAATACTCAGTTAATCCATTAAAATTATTAAGGTCCTCTATAAATCAGCTTAATGACTGTAGTCTAATGAAATTAAGCTCTTTCACAGAATTTTTAGAACTTTAAAAGCCTTTTTTCCAGTGAAACGCCAAATGATTTCTGAGAATTCAGAAACACTACCTCCCATATTCCTTTATTTACATTGTGGTTCTTTTGAAAAATTAGAAATATAATTTTATTAAAACGATATTTCAATTTCTTCTCTAACTTTACATTTCAGTTCATCTTTTGTCTTGTGTCTTTAATAAAATAACTGTTACTCAGATCCATAAATTTATTACATTGCTGGATCCTCATTTTCATTTAGTAATCAAACCCAAATAAGAAAAGTTCTACGTTGGTTTGGGCAATGCCTTCTAAGACTGTAGACTGTGATAATTCAGTTAGTGGGAAAACACTGAATTTTCACTCTTATTCAAATTCATAGAATATGATTTCCTGTTCTGAAACTATTGGATTCCTCAGCCTCTTATTTTTCCTTTAAATCTTCTAGATTTTTTTTTTTTCTTAAAGTGTGAAAGTCCTTAGACACTATTTTTGGTTTGTGCTAAAATTTTTTCTTTTAAACAAATGAGGTTGTTAAATGTGTTAACTTAGTGTTTTTTTTTTTCCTGGCAGTTTTTTTCCCCCCTGATCTCTGTCGATAAAGATTGGTTTAAGAAACATTAATGGTTTGTAGTTATCACTTTGGTTTCTAATCCCAAAGACTTTCATGGTAGAAGACAAAATAATTGAATGAACTCAATTCTTTCTAATTCTGAAAGGTAGTTTAGCACCAGCTCTGAAGACTGCTTAAGGAAAGGTCAGTAAACATATGCAAATCACATCTTCCTTTGGACTTAAAACTTTTGCCCCACCGTTCCTGTGTGTCTGATTTCCTATGCTATTTTAAGAGCAATAGAGATTGTTTGATGTGATAATGCCTGTTTAAAAAGTGGCAACAACTTATTAAAAGGATTTTGAGTAGGAAATCCTTTTTAGAGGGAGAGGTATTAAAATTTGTGTTGTCTACACCTAAATCAGGCTCTTAATTTTAGTATTTAGAATACATCATAACAATATTTAAGCAATCACTGTATTTATATCCAGTAGAAAAGGCTTTCAAAATAAGGTGCAAGGTTGCTTTGTTTCAGCTCTGCGGTCATTAGAATGTATATGAAATGTGTTTGAGTCTTAGTGAAATGACTACACAAAGATTTTTTTTGTATTTTACTTTGTTCTCTGAAATGTTTGCTTTATTTGCAGCCTGATTCTTTACTTCTTCTGCTGAGGTTGGATACATAACTCCAGAAGGAGTGAGAAATTCATTTATTTGAATTCCTACAGGTAATATAAAAATGAATAAGGCCTGAAATTTTCAACCAAAAGGAGCTCCTAATCTCATGAACATGGGATGGCAACACGTGAACATAAGTAACTAAGATTATAATCCAAGATAGGTCTAAAAACTACAAAGATGTATTAATAAAATATAAAGAGAAGCAAGCGTAACTTTTTTAGGTTACATGTGCTTATGATAGATTTGATGCTTCTCTATTAGGAAAATATTAGGGTATGAATGTCATTTTGTCAAATGATGGCTTTTTGAACTTAAATTTAGCATTTTAGGTAGGAAAAAATAGAATTTTGAAAATAGTAGCTATACTTGTATGGTTATCTCATGCTTCTGCCAAACTTAATGTTTTTTAAAAAATATTTTTATTTTTTTCAATTATAGTTGACATACAATATTATATTAGTTTCAGGTGTACAACACAGTGATTTGACATTTATATAACTTAAATCACCCACTTGACACCATACATAGTTATTACAATACTACTGACTATCTTCCGCATGCTATATTCTACATCTCCATGATTATTTTGTAACTACCAATTTGTACCTCTTAATCCCCTCCTGCTTCAGCCGTTCTCCATCCTTCAATCTGACTGCCATCGGAATGCGCTCTATATCTATGAGTTTGTTTCTGTTGTTTGTTTATCCTGTTCTCCAGATTCTACATATGACATTTGTTTTTCTTATTCCACTCAGCGTAATACTCTCTAGGTCCATCCATGTTGTTATAGATGGCAAGATTTCATTCTCTTTTTATGGCTGAGTAATATTCCATCGTATATATTTACCACCTCTTCTTTATCCATTCATTCATCGATAGACACCAAGGATGCCCCTATATCTTGGCTACTGTAAATAATGCTGCAATGGATATATGGATTCACATGTCCCTTTGAAGTAGTGTTTTGAGTTTGTTTGGATAAATACCCAGAAGTGGAATTACTGGATCCTTCTTTGTCTCTTGTTATAGCTTTTGTTTTAATGTCTATTTTGTCTTGTATAAGTATTGCTACCCCAGCTTTTTTGTTTGTTTCCATTATTATGAAACATCTTTTTTCAACCCTTTACTCTCAGTCTGTGTGTGCCTTTCAATCTGAAGTGAGTCTCTTGTAGGCAGTATATGTAAGGGTCTTGTTTTTTTATCTATTCAGGCACCCTGTCTTTTGATTGGAGCATTTAATCCATTTACGTTTAAAATAATTGTTGCTAGATATGTAGTTATTGCCATATTTTATTATTCGTATTTATTTTTTTTTCTTTTTCCTTCTTCTTAAAGAAATCCCTCAAACATTTCCTGTAATACTGGCTTAGTGATGATGAACTCCTTGAGCTTTTTCTTGTCTAAGAAGCTCTTTATCTGTCCTTCGATTCTAAATGATAGCTTTGCTGGGTAGAGTAATCTTGGTTGTAGGTCCTTTCTTTTCATCACTTTGAGTATTTTCTGCCAATCCCTCTGGTCTGCAAAGTTTCTGTTGAGAAATCAGCTACAGTCTTATGAGAGTTCCCTTGTGTGTAACTGCTTTTCTCTTGCTGCTTTTAAGATTCTCTCTTTGTATTTAACCTTTAACATTTTAATTATGATGTGTTTTGATGTGGGCCTCTTTGGATTCATCTTGCTCGGGATTCTGCAATTCCTGGACTTTTCTTCTTTTTAGGGAAAATTTCTGTCTTTATTTCTTGATGTAGGTTTTCAATTCCTTGTTCTCTGTGTTCTCCTTCTGGTACCCCTATGATATGAACGTTGGTACACTTGAAGTTATCTCAGAGGTCCCTGAAACTATGCTCATTTTTTTTGGATTCTTTTCTTTTGCTGTTCTGATTGTTTTCTGCTACCTTACCTTCTAAATCGCTGATTCGATCCTCCACTTCATCTAATCTGTTGTTAATTCCTCCTAAGGTACTCTTCGTTTCAGTTATTGTAGTATTCATTTCTGATTGGTTATTTTTTGTTTTCTGTCTCCATTTTTATGTTTTCTATCTCTTTTTAAAGTTCTCACTGAGTTCTACTCTTCCCCTGAATTCATTGAGCATCCTTATAACTAGTGTTTTAAACTCCACATCTGGTAGATTGCTCATCTCCATTTTGTTTAGTTCTTTTTCTGGAGCTTCGTTCTGTTCTTTCATTTGGGACATGTTTCTTTGTCTTCCCATTTTGGCTGCCTACTTGTGTTTGTTTCTCTGTATTAGGTAGAGCTGTTATGTGTCCCAGTCTTAGTAGAATGGCCTTATGTAGTAGGTGTATTGTGGGTCCTAGTGGCTTAGTCTCCCTAGTCACCTGAGCCAGGTGCACCAGATATGGCCCTAGAAAGGTTTATGTGTGCCCTCCTGTTGTAGTTGAGCCTTGGTTGCTGTTTGCATGTCAATGGAAGGGATTGGCCTTCTGGCTGATTGGTTGTGATGACTGGCTGTGACCAGTGGAGGAGCTGTTGTGCAGCGGCTGACCTTACAGAGCAGGATTTGCTTTAGCAGGGCTCTGGTGCCTGCCCTGTCTGCCCTTTGGGTGCATCTTCCTCAGATGTGACTCCATGTAGTGTTCTGGTTTAGACCAAAGTTAGCTACCTGGCTTGTAGGCCAGGGCCTCCTGGGAGGGGCTCTGCCCCAGGCCAAGTTCAGCAGCTGCCTATGCTCTGCTTGGGGCCACCTGGCATGAGCCACCAAGCAATCTGCAGAGGGCTGTCACCCACACTGGAGTTAGAAGTGCCTCAAGAGGCCAAGCCTTAAACAAGGCCAGCTGCCACTAGTGCTGAACTTGGGACTGCTCAGCAAGAGGTAGGGGGCATGCTGAGGCCAGATGCTGCTTGTTTAGGTTTTGTGACCCTTTGAGAAATTTTAGGAAAGTCTGTAGCATGCACCAAGACTGGTCATTGGTACAGAAAATCCACTGGAAGCGGCTGGGTGGGTCTGAACGTTGGGAGGGGCAGGGTCTCAGGGAATCACCAGGGTGGGGCAACCAGTGTTAGTTTTGTTGAGGGAGACTCAGATATAGTACTCACTTGGGTCTGCAAGCCAGATGGAAGAGGTCCAGTACATCTGTCAGGGAGAAAGCTACCCCTTCAGCCCTCATCCCAAAGCCAAAAAACTCAGTTCCTCTGCATATGTCTCTGGTGCTTTTAAAGCTGCTGCCTCAGTGCTGGAGCTCAGAATGTCCTTCCTGAGCAAGTCCATACGTGGGCCCATTGCAAGGAGTCTGTGAGTCCCTCAGCCCTCTGTCTCACTCAGCCACAATCTCCACTGATTTTCACAGCCAGAAGTTATGGGGACTTCTCTTCTCAGCACTGGAACCCTGGGTTGGGGAGCCCAGTGTTGGGCCAGGACCCCTCCTTCTTCCAGCGGGGATCTCTGCAGCCGAGATATTTCTCCCAGTTCTCAACTGCTGCACGCGGGTGTAGGACCAACCTGTTTTATGTCTCTGTCTCCCCTACTAGTCTCAAGTGGTTTCTTCTGTGTGTCCCCAGTTGTAGCACTTTGTTCACTTACACTTCAAGTGACTCCCAGTGATGGCTATTCTGTAATTTAGTTGTAATTTTGACGTGGTTGTGAGAGTAGGCAATCACAGTGTTTACCTACTCTCATTTTGACTGGAAGCTCTGCTGATCTTAGTTTTTTCTCTCTGAACTATATGAATATACTCAGGAAGACGATCAGGCTAACAGGATCTGGCCTAGATAAGCCTTTCATAACTTTTTATTTTAAAATGAATTCTGTTCTGCATAAGCAAAATCATGTGGATAATGACCGTGTGCGTGTATGTGTGTGTTGTCTTTAATGAATACAATTATAATTTATTTCTCCTAATCTACAAATACGTAATAGTTGCTAGTCCGTTTTTTAAACATTCGGCTAGAGATTGACTGTCCAAACAAAAGTGTTACTGTAAGAGGATTGTTTAATAGTTTTTTTTTTTCAAATTTCAGCCAGTGTTTCAGGATATGTATATAGGAATGCCTGGAATTACAACATAACATAAATTACAACAAAGCATCTACATCGGGAACCAGAATTCTGAGTTTGGCCAAATGAGCCCCAACCATGGGCATTACTGTCCCCTTCCTGTGTTGCCACATAGAGGTCAGGGATGCCAAATTTATGATAGTACAGAACACTTTGAAATATACCTAATTTATGTTGACAGAGGCTGATGAGCAATGTTTCAGAACATTGCCTTTTGGCGGTATTTCAGAGCTTTCCCACCTATGTGCTGGAATTCACTGAAAGTAGTCATGTATATAATAGAAAGCTATCTTGTAGCACTGTTCCAGGAAAGTACCATTCTCATTTATTCAATATAAAAGATGCCACCTTGAGTTGTGCAGTATAGCAGTACTATCTATACTACACTTCAGGGTGCAAACTGGAGGGAATTGAAACATCTGTGTTGTGTTTGAGGAAAGAATTCATGACTTTATATTATGATTTTGACATAAAACATCAAAATATTCGAAAATTTAGTTATATTAAGGGTACAAATGTTCTTTAAATCTAACAGCTCTTCCTTTTTTTAATTAACAAATGTGCATATATTTTTAATGAAATGAATTTAAATCAAATTGACCTTTCTTATATCAAGAATTTTAGAATAATGACAAGCATACTTAGTTGTTGTTCTAGAGTATTAGGATACACATGATTACATCAACCAACAAGGCTAGTGACTTAACCTCACTTTTTCGACATTGAATTTTGTTTCGATTCCATAAGCCTTATTTCATCCCCAGTAGTTTGTTGGTCAGTATGAAATTATGAATTCCTTGTAATTTTTAGTTCATTCTAGTGCTCTAGTGTCAATTGAGTTAGCCATCTTTTGAAGCCAGTTAACTATTCAACAACAAATCTGCAAAGTGATAATGTATTGACAATTTTCAACACCGTTTAGGTCAGAAACTCTTCATTAAGCTTAAATTTTCTGTACCATGAGTATGCTTTGGTAGGAGACAATAACAAATGATGTTCTGATCCTCTTCACATAAAAGCTGGAAGCAGATGGGACAGTAAAAGCTTGGATTATATTATATTTACTATTTTGTTAGCATAATTTGACGTGGAATCCAGGAAGCCTTCTATAAGAAGGCTTCTTTGGAAGAAAACTGTTAACTATAGTGTTTTCAGAATAAACTCTTGATGTCGAAGCCTTTACATATTCCTGTCAGTGTAAAACATAAACATAGGCCCTATCTATATAATGCCTTGTTTCATGGTTTTCTGCTGTCACACAGAATATTTCATCCTCAGTAGTTTATTTGGGTATCTCTCAGGGCTTTTAATTTAAAAAACAAAACACATTTTTAAACAGCTGGGGATTCATCAGTATGTAATGGAAATTCTTTTAATTTAGTAATCTTTTGAATTAGTGTAATCTCTGTCATCTGACATCTTTGTCTCTATTAAATTTTGACAACTGATGCGTTTTCAATAACCTTTGATTCATCGGTTCCATATATAATATAATGTAATATGTAACTGATAAGTGATTTTGCAGTTTATGTGAGGTATATTGGCTTTAGGTCTCTAATCTAGCTCATAATTTTCAAGATCTTAAAATTTATAGCTTTTTTATATTTAAGATGGACGTATTATGGGAAAGTATCAGCATGTTCTGCTTAGTATTTTTGCTTAACTTGGTAATATTTATGTGAAATAAAACATTTGGGCTACAGAAAGAATAGTTGGAGTACACAAATCCAGATGACAAACCTACTTATTTGTAACTGTTACTTGAACACATTTTAGATTTTTAAAAAATGCCCATTTTAAGGGAAAGAGATCTATAAAAATTAAATCTACTTAGATATAAACTTCTGAAGGAAACTGAGTGATTACGAACTAGACACTTTATCTAAAAATTTTAAGATTACTTGTTTGCTTAAGAATGTGTTAATAAAGACTATTCAAAAATTAAAAATAAATAGCATTAGGAAATACTGAGGTATCAATTTCATCTAATTCAACAGTTAAAATTTAGAAATTAACATAATATAGATACTATGATCAGAAGATAAAAAAATGGAAAAAATATATTTTGAAACTTTAAAGGCCCTTAAGCCTTTTTAATTAAATTGCATTATTTTAGAAGCAAACATTTTTCCAACTTATCAAATTCCTTTAAGAGTCAGACTTTGGTTAACTAATAAATAAAGCATAAACAATTACAGATAAATTCATAAATAGTTGATAAAATTCACACAGTCAATTCAATTCAGGAATACTTGGAAGAAAAAATTGGTGCTTTCTTGAGTCATAACTATATTTGACTCCTTTCAAAGTATCATAGTTTATTTTACTAAGTATTGGAAAATGAGGATGCTTTTTCCCCCCAAATATTACTAAACTCTTATTTGAGGGCGAGTTTATTTCCTTTTTGTGTCCTTCTTCCCTATCACAGTAATCGGTGTGTACTAGGTTCTCAGTAAATATTTGTTGAACTATTGAGTTACCGAATATTTGATGAAACATTAAAAGGTAGCATAGTCTTTCTTAATAAAAGTTGAGGCAGTTAATGCTTTAAAAATTAAAGTTTCCTGTTTGCATGCATTTAGAGAACTGCAGGGTGATGTAGTAATAGAGAAGTGATGTGTGAGGTTTTAGGCTTAAACAGTGAATAATGTAAGAATGAATTTGTGCTTCATATGTATATAACATAAAGTGCATCTTTTTCCTAGAAAATTCATCTTTGACTTACTTATACCCTATCAGTTTTATTTCAAAAACATGTTTATAAGATGTATTATTAAGAAGCTGATTTTATAGGTACCAGTTGATTTTAATGACAAGTAATCTTTTACTGGAGGACTGCTGAATGACTTGATCTCCTGCAAGGATGTCCACTGGGCACTGTCTCTCAGGATGTCTCCCTTTGGAGAGTGGAAGTTTCAATCTTAGCATCATATTATGCACTTCCATTCGTCTCTCCTCTTCCTTCCTTCCCTCAGCCTGCGTTCCTTTCTGCCTGCCCTCTCTCCTTTCTCTTTTTCCTCCTCCTGATTTTCCTCTTCCTCACTCGATTACAAGAGTCATAAGGAAAATTATTTAATGTGCTTTCTTTTAGGAGCAGGCTGTCAGCTTAGTGAGCTAATGTTATGCTGCTAAGCATTTAAAGGACTGATGTGTTTACATATTAACCTACTGCGGGAATTTTAACAAGGATGGGGTGCTGGCAACAGTGCTATACCCCGAAGAGTTTGTCATTGTTAGAATGCCATGCATGTTGGTAGGCATAGGTAGGGTGTGTGACTAATTTTTAGGAAGAGGTGACAAATCAGAACTATCACATAGAAGCCTTTGAATTGTGTAAAATTTATCCATTCATTTTTGATTTTAGCTACTTGATTGCCTTTGCAATATACTAATGGTTTTTTATCTAAATTATATTTGTTATTGTTAATGTATTACTTTAATCTCTATATTAATGTTGTAATTGTCCACCTTACAGAGAAATTATACAGTGATATCCAGGATATTTCAGGAATTAGTAATACTCAAGACTTCAGAAAGCTCTTCCAGAAAGTGTAGAATGTGCTGTTATTTGTTACAAAAATAATTTTGTGGTTCTGTAATTTAGCAATGTGAATAGATGTTTTATAGGATAAGTAGGGTTTGTTAATAGAATTTTTGTGTGAGACATTAAAAAAAATCCTAACACTAGAATAATGTCTTCTAGTATGAAAACAATTTTCAGATCTGCTTTAGCACAAAATATTTAAGTTTTCTGTTCTATACATTCACATCCTAGATCATCTTTCAGTTTTTAGTAACTTGAATTTCTTTTGAGTTTTCTTGGACATCTGTTTTGTGAATTTGAGTTTTTTCCTGTAAAATGACACTGATAATGCTTCTAAATATTAAGGAAAGGTAAATAAGGACTCTCCCTTCAAGTTGGCTTGGCTCTATGTCTCTCAGTAGGTGGACAGCAGATGGAGTAGAGCCAAACAGATCCCTTTTACCAACAGACAGGGTTTTAGGACCGAAATGCATATGCCGTGGCCTGAATTACATGGCTTTTCACTGTTCAGCAGCCTTTATTTTATATTTATTTAATGTAGTGTAGGTTTTCTCTTTAGAGCAAAGTATTATGTGGCAATGTGTGGGACCTTTGATCACCAAAAAGTGGAACTGTGTGAGGACTCTCTCCACCCCTGTTTGTGCTGTATTTGGAGGTTTGTTTTTTTCTGTTTGTGTGGCCCATGTTTTTCTGTTTGAGTCTTCCATGTTTATTTGAATTGCTTTAATTTCATAGTATATGGACAGTAATATGTTTTTTAAAAGGGCTCTTATTGTAGGTTTGGTGTAAAGTACTCACCTTCTGTAAGATTGAGGCAGGTTAAGGTTAGGTGTGTGTGTGGGCTAATTGTCCTGGCCATGGGATGAAGGCAAATATGTTTTTAATTTTCACCACACCATGCTCTGTTTTCCCCTCGGTGGAATAGAGAGATGAGCCTCAAAGACTTCCATATTTTAATTCCCCATACCTTGGAAATAATTGCCTTTATCATGATTTCTAATGAGAAATTTGTTTTATATGTAAGCATTTTTAGGTTGTTTTCCAAGCAGACAGATATGACTTAAGAAGTACCTGTGTCTTAAAATATGATTCATAATTATTACTAACCAGTAGATAAATCTCATAGTTCTTCATCAAGAGTAAAAGCCTAATTTTAAAAAATGGTTTTCATCCTATCCTGTGTATCATGTGTATCTTTCCATTTTAGGTTGGTCAAAAATCCAAATTCTGGAGTTACAGCTAAGTGTTATACTATGGAAATAAATCTAAATCCACTCACTAATGCCTCCCTACCTTTGGTTTAGTTGGGTAGCTTTCTGAAGTAATGAATTCCAGGTCCAGCAAATCCCTAACCTAGCTGAACATCAAATCCTCAGGAATTTAAAAACTGAATAGCTTTCTAGGTCACTTTATGTGGAATTCTGAAATAATGGTGTGGAGTAGGTTTTCAGTATAGGCATTTTTAAAAAGCTTATCGAAGACTGTGATTGTCTGGGTTTAGGAAACTCACTGTTTTTTCATTCTGTAAAAATGATCACCTTGCCTTCGAGGGGCCTCTTGTCTGTCTGGTTGGAGCCTTGCACAGCAGGTTGAAGTCTCTTGTGGAAATTTCCTTTGAGCTTCCTTTTCAGACAGCACTGAAAAGCTGGAGTTGGAGGTGACTGGAACCTTGAGATATTATCAAATCCTAAGAGGCAAATATAACTAAGCAGAACAACACAAAACAAAGAATAAAAAGAAGACGTTATCAAAGACTGAGAGTGTGAGTCAGAAGATAAAATACAAATAAAACACGAGACGCCCAGTTACATTTAAATTTTAGGTAAATAATGGATATTTTTTAGTACAAGTATGTCCCTCATATTTCATGGGACACACTTATATTAAAATTTGAGATAGATAATGATAAAATTCTTCTACCAAAAATTATGTATTGTTTATTTGAAATGCAAATGTAATGGGACAGCCCGTATTTAATTTGGCAGCCCTACCTGGAAGCCCGCTGGCCTTCCAGGAGGAAGACGTGGCATACTGTGTACTTAGCAGTTAGCGTAAAATAGCCGTTCAACTAAACTGGCCCTAGAGTAGGCTTTATTTTAAAATACCTTTTTGGGTTTGTTTTTTATTTGTTGTTATTATTATTATTATTTTTTGTTAATTATTTGAAAGCTAGCTTGTTAACTACTTAAAAACTAATTGATAGAATAGACTCCCATTTGCTTTTCTGTCTTAATGGGAAAATTGTTCTATGTGTTCCTTTTTTGACTTCACTTGGTGAGTAAATGTGCTAACCATTTGCTTTTACTTATCAGCAGTGTTCTGTAAATGACTTCAGAATTGCTTTTAGAATCCAAAAATCTAAAGCAGATGTTTATGATTTCCTAGTTTTGATGTTCGGTTATTTTAGTGTTAATCTTGAGGAGGACTTTTATCCATTTAATCTTCCCAAATCACTGAATTTGCTAAATAAATATGTTTACCATGATATCTTAGAGGTAGCATAGCATATTTGCTGGCTAAAATTTGTACCTTTAGAGAAGGAAATAAATATGAAATAATTTTCATTGTTAAGGGAGTAATGTGATCCTTGCATATTTTTTTTCCTAAGCACATGGATAGATATGCAGTAATCAACATGATTTAATTTATTTGAAATAAATTATTTTCAAAATCATTGCAGCTAAGATGTTTTAATTGCAGACTAGGATTTTGTTATTTGTTAGAGAAATATTGTTAGACATTAGAAGACATTAGTCTCGATCTTTTCTATGCAGCTTTTCGGTTCAGTCTTTCTTATTGAGAAAGTCAGGGCAGAGCCGTAGTGCTAGTTGCCTACACTGTAGCCATTCTCTACACTCTTCTTCCTTAATAGACCCTTGGTTTTATTCAGATATCAGGGCCCATTATCATGCGGTGTGGCTAGATTCCTTGAGTCCCCAGAGTGACTCTTGATTGGTCAGTTGTGATATTGCTTTTCTCTTCCCTCAGTGATTTCTTGAGGAATGAACACACGAATCATTTCTAGTCAGTGACATGTATGGGAAAATCTGCTGGAGGACGTACTGTTTCTGGGAAAGTTTTCTCCTTACTCTGTCCCTTTTTTAGAGTAAAATATTTTCATTTTCAATCTTTGGTTATTGCTGTTGGGGATGCTTAGCAGAGAGTTAATATGGCTTTCTTTGGAGGCAGTAAACCTGAGGACAAGCCAGTACATGGAGGATATAGATAGATGGAAAAGGCCTGCATCCTGGATGACTTCACTGAGTGGCTGAATTAAATGACTCTGGAACCCTCCTACCTATGGACTTCTTGAAATATGTAATCATAAACCCCTTTACGGTTTCATGAGCCATTTTGAATTGGAGCGCTTCTGCAATTTTTAGTCAAATACACCCTAATAAATTAAAGGAGTGAGGTAGACCTTAAGGCTTATCTCATTCAATTCTGCGACTTGTGGGTGTCAAAAGCATGGGCCAACAAAGATGGGGCACTAAAAGTCCCTTACCCCTTCTTCTCCCTCCTTTACAGATAGCCATTTCTCATCCATGACATATCTACTTCAGAAGGAAGCAGAAACTTCAGACATTTTTGGGGAAAGCAAATTTATATTGTATTTTCTTCTTTCAAAAGGAACTATCTTAAACTGCTTCTCACCTGCCGGAAAGGCCACTATGTGGCATGGAGCTGGTCAGCTTGCAGTTGTCGGCTGCTGAGTCTGTCCGAATTATTTGTGACGAAC
The DNA here is from genome assembly GCF_902729225.1 of Pteropus medius. Lineage (NCBI taxonomy): Eukaryota > Metazoa > Chordata > Mammalia > Chiroptera > Pteropodidae > Pteropus > Pteropus medius. The sequence goes on from NW_024356249.1 coordinate 14,471,220, forward strand.
ATGAAGTCTCTGTTTCCTGCAAATGTGGCTTCAGCAAACGGAATTTTGCCATGAAGTACCAGATGGTACTGAGGCAATATCATCTGCAACACAGAACAATATCATCTGCAACACAGAATTATGCACACTGCAGCTCAACAAAGAAATCCTTTGTGTTTCTTCAGGCCCCTCTGAGTCTGGCCATGATCTTGTTATTTGGACAACACACAAACTATCTTGGAATTCTTTTCTTAGACTGTCTCTTTCTTCTCACTCAGTTTTATCACTGCTGGAGTCTTTTGTCAGTGGTTATGACAAGATACATCCCAGAAAAACAGTCGTGAATCACGATACCCTATTTTACTCTGGATTTTCTTTCACTGTAGATGAATTCATATCAGCAAACATTATACTTGATGGGGAAAGGTATGACTAGCATTGCTATTTAAGGAATCTGTACCTTAGTGAGGAAAAAGCCATTTTAGGCAAAAGATTGATATATGTATGAGGTATATAAGTAGCACAGAGAAAATAGGATTACTTAATTTGAGGAGAGCAGAAGGAAGGAGGTTTATAGGAGGCTCTACCTGAATAGGAGCTGGCAGTGTGTGCAAAGCCTCAGCGATATAAACAAGCATGATGGGATGACGTTTTGGAGGTAATGAGGGGGAAGGAGAGCTTTTACTCACCTCTTAGGGCTGATCAGATCATATGATTGGCTTTGCTAGGCTCTGGTCAGGGTCCTGTGTCTTGACCTGGGTATGGAGAATATGACTTTAGAAGTTCAAGGAGGAAACCCCAAGGGTAGTCAGTGGCTAAAAGCATGCCAGTCAGAGGTATCTGCCTCTGCCCCCAAATTTGGTAACCTGAACCACTTTAACTTCCTTGGGCCTTAGCTTCCTCCTATTTGAAACAAGGAATCTACTTCATGGGGAGCTTAAAATAATTCTATAAAGAGATTAGAAATGAGCTTACTGTGTAGTAGGTGGTCAATTGGTATTAGCTATTATTACTAGATATTAAACAATACATTTATTAAGGGTGGTCAGAGAAAAATCATTGTTTCAAAGGATAGTTTCCTCATGATTTATGTTGATATAGTCTGATAGAATTATTTGTAGGAAAGCTTTGACTAGAAAGTTTGTCTGATGGCCTGTGATTCTTCTGACTTTGCAGGGCTATGAGGAAGCAGAGCATGTGCTGGACAGCTTCCTTTTTCTGCCTTTTTTTTTTTCCCCCATAGTAAACCTTCAAGACTACTTGTTTAAGAAGCTTTATGGATTTTGTCAGGGCTTAATGGGGAAGGGAATGACTTTTGATTTTACTAAGAACTCCTTAGAATGGCTCCTAAGGTTTTTGTTTTTCTTTGAACCCTCTATCGCAATAGTCATTTCTAAATTGTTTTTGTGCAACAAATTGCTGAGACTGTTATCCTTTATGATGATTGGTGTGTTAATCAGGGTTCCTAGTGAAACAGACCCAAAAGGATGTATAGGTATATATAAGAGAAGATTTGTTATGGCATTTAGCTCACGGAGGCCAAGAAGTCTCACAATGCCATCTGCAAGCTGGAGAACCAAGAAAGCTGGTGGTATAATTGAGTCTGAGTCTGAAGATCCATGAACCAGGAGCTCTGATCTCCAGCAGCAGGAAAAGATGGGCCTCCCAGCTTGGGGGTGGAAGGAGAGAGAGAGAGAGAGGATGATTTACCCTTCCTTGGCCGTTTTTGTTCTGACCAGGCCCTCAATGAATTAGGTAATACCCACCCACATTGCTGAGGGCAGATCTCTTTGTCTACTGAATCAAATACTAATCTCTTCCAGAAACACCTATACAGACACATCCAGAAATAATTTTTTTACCAGCTATCTGGGTGTCCCTTAGCCCAAATTGATGCATAAAAATTAGCCATCACGTTGGTTTGCATTTGCTTTTGATGAGCCTATATTATTAATGCGGATAGGTCCATTCACTCTCAGAGTGGTGGGCCAAACAGATGCTGGTCAATGAATAAAAAGGTCCTAAAGCAAATTTTTGGAGGATAATGACCAACAAGATATGCCAGTTTTCTCTCATCTAACTATCATCATGTTCAGGAACATGAAACAGATTATTGAATAACTTGTCAATATTTAAGTTGATTGTCTTTTGTAAGACTAAGCAAAATGAAGACAGAGTCAAAAAAGGACATGCCAGCAGGATAGGGGGCTCGTAGTGATAGGGTAAAAACCATGGACTTGGGTTCAGGAGACTGGGTTAGGACCCCGGTTCTATACGACCTAACTGGTTTCATACCTTAACCTCACAGTCTTTACTGTTTCATGACATGGGACTGATAACACCTGCTTTACTCTCTGACAGTTGAAAGTACTAGGCAAATACTTAGGTGTTACATGTTGTCTGTTGTTCAATTTCTCTTCAGTCGTACCACAGGACTTTGCCACAAGCTTGTATATTGTGAGTGAGGCCACACCAGTTTTTCAGGTACAGCAAGGCCCTGGTCATCTTCAAGGGACAGTTGGCCATCACACACATTCCTCTGTAACAGTACTCTCCAGTGGAAATATAATGTGAGCCACGCATATAATTTAACACTTTCAATAGCCATATTAAAACACGGAAGAACAAAGAGTTGAGAGTCATTAATTTATTTTACTCCATATATTCAAAACCTTTTTCAGCATGTAACCAATATGCAAGCATTGATGAGATGTTTCATATTCTTTTTCTTGCACAGAGTCTTTGAAATCTGGCATGTGTTTTAGACTTAGAGCACATGTCAACTTGACCAGCCACATTTCAAGTGCTCAGTAGCCATGTTGGTTGGCGACTACCATATTGGACGTACAGCTCTGGGCAGTCTTGTTCGTTGTGCATCTGCAGCCATCACAAAATTCATTTTTGTCTGTAGCTTCTGCAGTTGCTGAAATGAAAGCACCATGTATTTCTAAAATAATAGCTAACATTTAATGTGTGCTAAGCACTTTTTTCCTTTTGTTTACTACACCAGCCTTATTAAATGTGTAGTATCACTACCTTCATTTTTTCAATGAAGAACTCACACTGAGGTTTAATGCTCGCCTGAAGACTTGACAGATAGTGACGGACACAGTCTTGCACCAGAGCCTGTGCTCTTCATTACTCACTCTGCTGCACCATTAGTCATATAAAACCTTACTAATTAATGAAATAGATGACGATAACTATGAGAGGCTGTCTTCTCCTCCATTATAGTTGCTTGAGGTAATCTTGAGTTTTTATAATTGCATGATAAACCAACGGTTTTTGTGGCATTAGGTGAACATGAGAGTAGATGTGGCCGTCCTAGAAATAGTTTCATAGCAACTGACTGACATTTGCTTCTTTGTTTATTCTTAAAAATATGTATATACATATATGTATATATGTAACATATTCTATCTGCAAGTCATTGTTGTATGGGATTAGAGCCATGAGCAAAAATCAAGTTCTTATCCTAAAACAGACTTTATTCTAATAGGGGCTTAAATAATAAGCAAATACATTAAAGTTATATATGACATATCAGATAGGGGTAAACACCTCTTATTGAAAAAAAAAAAAGAGTGGCTGTGAGGAGGGAAACAGAAAATAGTGCGATGATTGGAAAGAATATAGGCTTTTAGATCAGGATACTGGTTCAAATTCTACCCCTGCCTCTCACTAGATGTGAAGTTAGACAAGATGCTTAACTTCTTTGAGCTTAATTTCCTCATTTGTAAAATGAGGATAAACAATTTATAGGAAACTTAGGGAGATTTAATGAGACCTGTGTGGAATGTGCTCAGTACAGTGCAGCAAGAGAATTCATAGAATTCATGGATTTAACATTCCTGGTGTCTGTATTACTGGTGGCCTTCCTCCCCTGAGACAATCCCTTAATGGCACGTGATTTTGCTGAGGCTTGAATTCCAGCGGGTCAGGGAGAATGTGGGTAGAAGTAGTTCACTTAGTGGCTGAGTAAGCCTAGCCCGCGGCCCATTTGTCCACAATGTAATGGGATCTTGCTTTTCTGTACTCATCGCTTAGCGTATATACATTTTATTATAAAATATGTTAAAGCAGTATTTGCAGATTTGGGCTTTTTCATCCTCCCTTTCAACACTGTGAGACAATAGATTTTAGTCTGTCAAAACAACTTTATCTTCAGTTTACCTCAGGCACTTAGACTCTGGCATTTATTGTTCAGTAGGCACGTTCATTGGATAAGGATTTTTTTCATATAAAATAACATGGAAAGAATATTATATTTCAGTATTAGAATAAACCTTACCAGTACTGTGGCGTATTCCTCCTGGTTGGGTATTTCGTTGGGAATTGTATCAGTTAGGAATTAGTTCAGTCACATGTTATATAATAAACTCCAAGTAAGTGATCTGTATATAGAGAAGTTCACTTCTCTTTCGCATAAATGAAGTTGGGCAATAGCAGTCCAGAGTTGGGTGGGCTGCTCCACACTGGGAGAAGTCTCGGGCTCTGTTTATCTTGCTGTTCCACCATTTTCATGGGCCAAGTTGATAGTTGCACCGAGCAAATCAAATTCCAGCCAGTAGGAAATAAGGAAAGAGAAAGAGGCAAAAGGTATCTACTTTAGCCACCTTTTATGGTTTCCTGGGCATCACACACACTTTTGCTTATATTTCATTAGCCTTAACTTAGTCATTTCACCATGTTGCTGGTCACGTGAAGCTGGTATTTGTCGTCTTAGATGAGCATATTCATTGTCCTAAATTCTGGGCTTATGTGAAAAGTTAATTGGACAGGACACTATTAATAGCAATGCCTCCCGAAGGATTTTATAATGTGGCCGGGGCCCCTCTTTATTCTGTTCATGTATGCATTTGGGGGAGGTCCATGGTTTCAGAAATGTAGAAGGCGCTGATTTTTTGGCCCCAGTGCTTTTATTTAGATCTTTTGATAAAGTGTCGATAGGAAGGGGAAAAGAAGATAGCTAGCACCTTTGTTTTAGTCATTCCCTGTTAATATCTTTCACTGCATTTCATGACAGGCATTAAAGCTATGCCTCTGTGCATTTCAGAGACCATCTTTGCCTGGAGTAAATCCTTTTACCTCCCTGAAAAAAAGTATATCTTTCTACCTTTCTTTAAGGTACACACCACCACCCCCCAACTCCAGTCCCAGAGCTGCGGTGCCCACTAGTTACCTGCCACTTTGCTGTGGAATCTGTGATCACCTTTACTCACCAGGAAGTCATGCAGCACCCACCACGAGTGTCAAGACACGCAATAGACACCACAGGTCAGGGCAAGCTCTGCACAACAGTGGTTGCTGGGTCTCTGAGTAGCATAATGGCTGGTCTCCTGCTGTAGTTGAGATTCTGGCATAAGTCTGCAGTTGATCGTGACTTAGAATGAAAAGGCTAGAATCAAATTTGAATGTTTAAAAAAGAAAAAGAAGAAAAGAAAAACTTAAGAAACAAAACATGTCTGACTTCTGAAAGTTACATTTTTTTCTGTGGCAATTATTATTATGGATAAATAATCACTGCCAGCCAAGATTTATAAAATGTAGCCTTTACTGTCAGTGTTTGAAATGTTCTTTTTATAAGGCTAATCTCTTGGTTGTATTTAGATATTTGCACAGATATTTATGTTCCAGTTAACTATCTACAATTTAGTTGCATATATAAAGCTGTTTTAAAATTCCCATTAGACAATTTCTGATGTTTAATGTTTCCTTTATTTTTGAAAAATATCTTATTCATTGGTAAATGTACTAATGTGAAGACAGTATGTGAGCAAAAATAAAATATCGACTGAGTAATAATAAAATAAAATGCCCCAAAGAGTGTTAATTGATAGAGTTTATCTAACTGGGTGAATCCATGTAATGACAGGTTTTGTACCACCTGAACTGATGAAGGTTTTTATAATGACCCAGATGAATACTGTGGATAACACTTTATTATGTTTGTGGATATAACAAAGCTAGGAAAGCTCTCTGATCATTGGGTGAAGGACCTAGAAATCCCCCCTAAAAAAAAAAATCCGGATAAACTGAAACAATGGACCAAATAAATCTAGTGAGATGAAATGTGGCTTGCTGAGGCACATGTAAGAATATTTTAGAAATTTCTGTTGTTTATAAGCACAGTATTAGTCAGTTGATATGACTGCCAAGAAGAATTCATTTTTCGGTTGAATTAATAAACTTAGAATGTGGGATGTGGTCTTCCCACTCGTCTCCGTGCTGGCCACGCGATCCTAGGAGAATCATGATCAGTCTACTTACTACATTTTAGGAGGGACATTGCTATTTTAGGAGTTTCATTTGCATCATATTATAGCTTTCAAAGTTCTTTCTTATACTTAGTTTCATTTAACTGTTTAATGCTTAATTTATGGACAACGCTTAGGACGCTGGAGGAACTGGCAAAGTTTATTCTGGGAAAGAGAAGACCCACACATACTCCAGTACCTGTCTTCAGGTTCCTGAACTGCTCTGTTGAAGAAGAAGACAGTCTTTTTTGTCTTAGCATAAAACTAGGATTGTCTGGAAGTCAAAGGGACCTGGTTTCAATTTATAACTGTCTGAAATTAGAATTGGCATCATTGTGAGGTAATAAAGTGAGTGTGTATGTATTTTAGTTTTAATAGGTTCAAATGGAGGCTACTTGGTATGGACTGTGTAAAAATTAATGCATTGATTGCAGTGGTGTGTTGTCCATGGTGTGTCTTTTAATTCCATGTGAGGTGCTGGTATTCCCTTTCATCTGTGCCATGCTCTGAGCAGTGGTCCCCAATGTTTTGGGTGCTAGGGACCAGTGCTCCTATGAGAATCTAATGCCTGGTGATCTGAGGTGGAGCTGAGGCCATGATGCTAGCACTGGGGAGCGGCTGCAAACACAGATGAAGCTTTGCTCACTTGCCTGCTGTGGGGCCTGGTTCGTAACAGGCCACGGACTGGTACTGGTTGGGGACCCCTGCTCTAGAACATTTATCCTGATAGTTCAGCATCTCTGATGGATACCTGCTTTAATTAAAGCAATTTATGTTAAAACTTGAAAATAAAAAGCTTAAGTTTCTTGGAAATTCTCAACCTTAAAATGTTAAAAAAGAGATACAATCAAGTTCAAATCTACCCAAAAGGATAATTGAAAAGTCGGTTGTCCAGTCTCCCTGTAGGATAATAAGATTTAAATTGTGTGATGTATTGTAATCTCTGAGTTTAAAAGATGTCCACAGTTGGTATTATAGCTTACTTAAATCTGAATTAAAATTTGAGTAGGTGAGTCCTGTGTTTTAAAACCTAAAATGAATAAAGTGGTTTAAGTTGAAAAATCTTTTTCACCTTTATTTTTCATGTGTCTGATTCCCACAGCCATCCTTCTTCCATAGTTTCTGAGTGCATATGGAAGCAAATTCAAATACAAGTTTTGATTTTGCCTCTTTTCTATGGGAGTGGTGGCTTATTTTACATACTGGTCTATATCTAGCTTCCTTCCCCTAGACTAAAGATCTTCTCATATCGGTACATAGGAGTATATTTCCTTTTATTTCTAGAGCTGATAGTATTACCATTGTTTGTAGTATTGTTTACTTATTTCTCTATAAAAATTTAGGTTGTAGGCTTTTTTTTTTTCCCCTCCCCGCGATAGGGCTGAGGGGTGGGGGATGGAGAGCTGCTTCGGTGCTAAGAATGGAGACTGACTCAAATTAACCGCAGTTCCATTCAGGATTTCTCTTTTAAGTTGCAAGATTCTAGTAGACTCCAGAGAACCAAAATAGTTACATCAGACACATATTGCCAATGCATTTGTTGTCTAGGTGGGAGACACATTTCTGATGCTTTTTACTTCATTGTCTTCCCAGAATCCTTCTCTCGTGTAGATTTAATTTGCATTTTGGGTGTTATAGATGAAGTTAAGCATGCTTTCATAGCTTAACTGTCATTTCTCTGTTTCTCTGAGCATATCCATTTTGTCCATTTTTCTATTAGATTATTGGTTACATTCCCGTCAATTTCTAGGATCCATTTTTTTTTTTTGGAAAATTAGCTCCTTAGAATATGAATTATAAGTATTTTTTTTCTAGTTAGTCTTTCCCAATGATTTTACTTATGGTATTTTTTTTTGTTATGCTAAACTTATCTTTGCAGTTATGTTTATGCATTTAAATTTATGATGTGTGGATTTTGATTCATGGTTAGAAAGGTCTTTCTCATACCAGGGTTTAAAGGAATTCTCCCATTTTATTTTTTTTTTTTAGTTAGTAACTTTACAGTTTCATCTTTTACATTAAAGGTTTTAATTCATTTCGATTGTAATAATGTGTATTATGGTCCAATTTACTTTTTTTCTGCATGGCTTCCCAGTTATTTTAAAATCATCGATCGAATAAATCATTTATAACTGATTTTAGGTGTAATAAGGGTATTTTATAGTACATCTCTGATTATATCCATTTCTTGGGTCTATTCCATCAATCTTTATTTGTCGATATGTCATGTAGCTTATTTTGATAATGCAAACAATATTTAAGGAACTCTGCTTTCTGACAGCTCTCCACTGCTAGATTTTAAATTTCATTTTTTTTTCCTCCCCATATCTTTTGTGTGGAAATGTGGACTTCTCTCTACTAATGAAGTATCCATTCATTGTATAATATTTGTTGTCATTTTATGTCTTAAATGTAACTGTAATAATTTTTATTCATTAAAAAGTTGAAGGCTGATATTTATTCAGATGACTCTGGCATGTTTAGCGAATTACATTCTCCCTTTCGATAATATGAGGGAAATAAAAGCAGGTACCTTTTGTGTATGTGTACTAGCAAGGCAAAGTAAGTCCATGGCTTTAGCTCTCTAAGCAGGGTTGACAAAAGGGACCAGATGGAGATAGGACAGCATTGTTGGAGTTTCAAAGAAGATGGTTTACTCAAATCTCCTTTCCTTGATTTGTATTCATGAATTTTCCATGCCATAATTACCAAAAAGTAACTTACTGATACGATAGCTAAAGTTACACACTGGTTAACTAGAAATTGCAAAGATTCAGAGACATTTTTAAATAACAAAGTGTCTGATCAAAGAATATTGAATGAAGAAATCCATAGTTTCTAACTTTTGAATTATATTTATTTTATTTACCAAATGAGGGAGTTAGGACAGAGGATAGTTTATATCTCCTCTAGTTCACTGGTATTCCCATATACATTTTCATTATTTTGTCTGGATACTTGGTTTGCAAGTCGAGCCCTTCCTGGACGTTCCCAGGTCTTGGCAGCTAAAGTGCACTTAGCTGTCTTGCTCTCAGCATTTGCTGTCCTATCTCCATCTGGTCCCTTTTGTCAGCCCTGCTTAGAGAGCTAAAGCCATGGACTTACTTTGCCTTGCTAGTACACATACACAAAAGGTACCTGCTTTTATTTCCCTCATATTATCGAAAGGGAGAATGTAATATAATGGTGATGTTTCTGCATTTCAACTTGCGTTAGCTTTCCCTAAAAGGAAGGAGATAACCTTAGTAAAGAAATGGAATGATTTTCTCTCTTCACTTCTCAGAGCAAGATATTTTTTTACACTGGGGTACAATAGGACACTTCTTTATCAGTCTGTTACTACCAGCAACAGTATCTTTACAAACTGTCTTGTTTGTTAGACTCCTAAATAAAACCCATCTTGGAAAGCGTTCATCTCTCATATTTGAATGGCATTTTAATAAGCCTTTTGAACAGATTTAAACTTATTTCACATCAGCCTTCTTTTCGAAGCCAAATCATACCAGTTTGTTTAGTCTTTCTAATCCTTTAATCATTTTATCCTCAGCAGATTTCCAAATGCTTCACATCTCTCTGTAGAATCCAGAACTGGACTGAGTTCTTGAATAGTCTGATGAGGATCGAATGAAATGGAAAGATTACTCCTGTCCTTTTCCTTATGCATCTCGGGATTTGTTGTTTTATCTGCAAGACACTGTTGTTCTCTCTCCAGTTAAGCTTTAAAAAATACGCTTCTTCATAACCTAATGTGCCCTCTGCTGGTGAAGTTTATGCCCCCGCAGCTGCACAGGGCTCTGTGCTCAGAAGGGCCCCAAGCTTACTTTAATGCCTTGTTTTTGGTGTCCTGAAATTCTTAAATTTTTAACAAGGGGCTCCTCATTCTCATTTGCACTGGGCCCTAGAAACTAAGTAGTTGACTCTGTCTGTAGTCGATGACTAGAGGACACGGTTGGTGAGTTGTAGTTCGTGTCTAGCCCACCACCCTCAGTAATAATTACGGTTGCTAGACCCAAAGTGAAGACATATGATTGTAAACTTGTACTCCTCTCCTTGGTTCACAGTTCTTCCCCCAGTGAGCTTAAAGGTGATCACTGACCACTTGTTGCACCTTTGCTTTCTTTCGGATTTGTTTCCTCCTTGTCATTCCTTTATTGATCTTAACCCAGTCATTAACGGACATATTTGTTCATGGAATTCAAACTTTTGGCATCCAACAGATGTCCATTCCAGGGAATTCTTTCTCAGAACCCCTCTGTCCTTTGCCGTCTTTCTCCCCGTTATCTCTTGTCCAAGGCTGATGGCTGTCCACTCGCCTCCGAGAATGCTTGTTCTCTCTGCCCTCTCTGTTCAGGACAGCTGGCAATTTTACACACATCAGTTTCTCATCCTATCTCTGCAAAGAGGCCAGGGTTGTAGTCACAAAAATTCCCTCTGGAATAGAAATTTGGATTTCATTGCGATATCAGGACTGTAGAGTACACGGGGGAAGTGAATCGGAAACGTGTTACAATTGAGCCATAAGGATAAATAGTAGGAGTTTTTAGATTTTATTTTTCGTTACCATAAAGTTAATTCTGGGTGTCACATTTAATACACATATAGCAAATATAGCTTGAGAATCATTACATTTCATGCATTGGCTAGTTTTTCAGCTACTTTTCTCTCTCTCTCTCTCTCTCTCTCTCCCTTTTTTTATAGCTTAACAAGCAGCAATTGCAGTTACTGAAAGAACGGTTCCAGGCCTTCCTCAACGGGGAAACCCAAATTGTAGCTGATGAAGCGTTTTGCAACGCCGTTCGGAGTTACTATGAGGTAAGCTGGAAGAGCTTTGTTTTTTGGCATTCTGACGGTTTCTTAAAGATGTTTTAAACATGGATTTCCCATCATAATAAACTCACTAGTATGATTTTAAAAAAAGGCGTGAGTTTGCAGTCTTCCTGAAAGCACTGTCAAGTTTATTTTGCAGTCTAAAAACTCTAATTCCACAGCTTGGTTTTGAGAGATAAACAGAGTTGGAAGTCATTCACATCCATTCAAGGAGAAATAAAGTTAAGAAAAATCTTTTGGCAGTGATCGATACAGCCAAGTATAGCTATCTTTGGGTCCACATGTCTGAATTATCCTTTTTAATTGGGATTTCAAAGCAAATTGCCATCTCGTGCCATTTTGTTCCCTAAACTTTATAATAATTAAGACCAGTAACTAATTTCGAGAGGATAAATTGAATTCTCTTGTCCTCCTGTAGGAATAATACCACCAATACCATATTGCTGTTTCTTCTTATTTTAGTTGGTGACTCATCAGGAATCCTCTGTGGGTTTCCTATGAGCAATGGTTTTTATACATGGTCATTAGCTGCTTCAGTGAGTTGCCAGTAGATATTAGGCTTAGAGGATTCTCTTTTTTTCCTAAGCATCTCAGAGTCATTGGGGGAATGGATTCCTTCCATTGCGCAGATACTCTAAACCTTTCAGCCGAAGAAGCAAAACATGCAAACATATATTAGACTAGTAAAAAACAAAAATGTGGAGACGCAATGTGTCTGAACTTCCTGGGGACAGGGAATAATATCTTTGCACGAAAACTAAAGGAACTGGATGTACGTATAATTGGTTGAGTTTGTAATTCATTGATGGTATGCATCAGAAGTTACTTAATGCACCCAAGGGAGGTTTGTATTCCCCCAAGCGTCAGCCTGTTGAATTGGATGAAAGTATAGAAGGAAGTCTTGCTTCCCAGTTATGTGTAGGGCATGAATCTAGCGGCAGTAGTGGATGTTGTCTAACTGAATTTTGACTCAGAATATCTCAACAAGTATAGGACCTCAAAAATCTTAAATACAGGATGCTACATTTTATCTTGCAAGACTCTAGAGCCTAGTCTTTGAGTCAGAGTCTTACAAGATGAAATCTTGCCCTGAGTCTTAAAAGATGGAATTTAAGAGCCTTCACTTGCATTATGTAATAAAACAAAAGAAAGCCAAAAGTCTCTGTTCAGGATGAAGGAATGTGGCTAAGAAAAGTAATTTGTGTTAAAAAAAAAGATGTCATTTTAAAAATAAAACAGCTCCTTTTTGGTAAATGTACTATGGCACTGTACATGTTAACATTAGGAAAACGAGAACTGGATGAGGGGGATGTGGGAACTCTTTGTACTATATTTGCAACTTTTGTGTGAATCTAAAATTTTTCCAAAATAAGTCTATTTAAAAGATGTAATCATAATATGATGTGGCTACAGTTTAGTAAAAGGCACACTTAAGCTGTGTTAATGAAAATATGGTAACTCTAATGAAGGAGAGAGTATTTCCATTGTATTTATATGAGATTGGTGTTCTCTTCTGGGCATGATATTTAATAAAAAATATATGAACATATTTAGGGTTATCAGGTTTAAAACATAATTTGTAGGTTACTTGAAGGAACTGAAGATGTTCAGGCTGGAGATAGATTAGACTTGTGTTGTACGTGGTCCCAAGAATAAAACTAAGACTAAGATGGAAGCGAAGTGGGGAAAATAAGAACCTAATACCGGCAGAGTTTGGTCACACTGGCCACATACTGGACGGACTGGTGAGTGCAGCATCACTGGAGGCCAAATTCTGGCTGCATTTCACAGACAGTTGAGGCACACTGTACATACACGTCCTAGAGCTCTGCTGGACTTTCTGAATCAGAATTGCAGAATTTATAATTTTAAAACCTCCCCAGATGACTTACTTACAACTGGTAGATTGCTAACCAATGGAATTAGATGATTACTTGCTAGGGTTGTTACAGAGAGAGAGATAAGTATTGAAGGGACGGTTGGACTAGGTGACCAGGGGTTTTCTGTTCTATTGATAATATTTCTAGCCACTGTTGACTTGTGAGACTGTATCCAGCTTGTCTTTGCACACCCCTCCAAGTGCCGTCAAGATTTTTGATGTTAGTGATGGGTTTACGGAGACTACAATCTGCTAATGTTAATTTCTGATTAACATTTAGGGAGTTATTTCCCAGGTGGCACAGAGTTGATAATCAAACTCTTGCATGAGTAAGTACATTTTGTTGGAAAAATAAGGTTAAAAAATGGCTTTTCAGTTTTTTCCCCACAAGAATTTTTTCCTTTTTTTGATGTTTGTGTACTTTGCTATGACTAACAGTTCTGGTAGTCTCTGCTATTACTGCCTTTATGTAGTATTTTTATAGCTTACCAAAATATCTATTTTTTTCTTCCAATATCTCTCTGTGATAAAGTGTGCAAATATTGCGACCCACAAGTTGCATAAATAGAAACTAAAGCTCATGGAGGTTAAGTGACTTGGACAGTGTTACATACTTGGTTAACATCTAAGTTATATGTAAATCTAAACTTTTGGACTCTTTCTGATATGCCACAGTTGTGTCATAGTTGCCATTTTGAATATAATGTGCCTGGTACTATGTGAAGCACTTCAAAAAAATATTTTTAATTTTTAGAATAAACCTTTTGAACAGAGTTATTCCCGTCTTAGAGATGAAGTGACTTGTGCCCAAAGCCGCAAGATAATTAAGAGCAGAGCTAAAACCTCACTCTTTCCACAAAAGCTTGTTGAAAACAGACTCTTAGGTTTCCTCCAAGACATATAGAGTCAGAATTCGTGGATATGGAGCATCAGAATTTTGAACTCGCACCTGGTTGATTTTGATCCACATCATAATCTGAGAAATGTGTTGATTTAGATCTTAAAACTTCTAGTGTATATGTTCCTTGAAGGAAGCCTTTCTGTCCTGGCTGCTGTTGTACCCCCAGGGCGTGGCACTCAAATGCATTTAACAAATACTTGTTGACTAAATGGATGAGTATTCAGCACTTACTGCTCTATGTAGAAATGATGTGTTTTGTTCTTTACTCTTATTTTCCCATAATTCTATTTTTCTAAAGCATCACTTCAGTATTGCTATGGAATTACTTTTGACTGTGACTCTTCTTAGTTTCAGGGCTCTGTATGATGGCAAATATTTCAGCAACTTGGTTGGGCTTTTGTGTTCTTTCTAAACTTGTATTCTATGAATCTCTGATCTTTTTTTGTTTGTTTTTTTAGGTCTTTTGAAGTCTATTTTTTTAGGGATGTTTTATTTGCTATATAAAGCTGTTTTCAACTATTATTCTATCAGTAGTGATTCTGTCATTTAATAGGTTTAGTTGATCTAGTTGAAAAAATTCAAAAAATTCAGGTAGACTTCATCTAAATATAACCAGTGACAGTGTGATTTATAACAGATATGTGGAAAACTAACTGGCCTTTCTCTTGGAGTTTTCCAAAAGACAGTATATATAATGTAACTAGCTGCTTTCAGCATAACGGAATCTTGCAAATTCTGTGTTTGTGTTAAAAAAAAAAATGGATGTTGGAGCTTTTGTTCACCTTTTTGTGGGTTGGCTTTGTTCACAAATTTTCAGAAAGGATGTGTAGTTTTATTATTTCAATTTGTTTATGTTCTCTTCTGGTTCCAAAGAATGGATGAGAGTAACAGGTATTTAATCTTTAAAAAGTTACCAAAGAAGTATTGAAATGTCTTGTCTCCACCATCACCATTTGCTATTCAGATTTTCTGCCTGTTAATGAGACAAATGAAGATTCCTTCACCAAATTAAATAAAAAGTTTTCAGTGTTTATTTTCAAATTTCATGTAAAAGGAAAACTTACTCATTTTCATCTGGAAATATTGAGTTCTAATTTTGACCCTTTAATTGTATATTTTCATTTAAAAAGCATTTTTAAGTTCTGGGATTCAGAAGTTTTCTACTTTGATATTACTTTAATAACACTTTTTAATAGAAGTAATATAATTATGTTAGACAGTTTTAAAATATTTAAAAAAGGAAAAGTTTCTGTAATCCTAAAACTGTTCTAAAAAGTCTTAATTATTTCCTTTTCCCTCTCTTCTCAATCCCCTTTCTGGACATCTACCCAAAATATTTGAACACATTTATCTGTAAAGAGATATGCATGCCTGTATGTTCATTGCGGCATTATTCACAGTGGCCAAGACATGGAAACAACCAAAATGCCCTTCAATAGATGATGGGATAAAGATGTGGTACATTATACAATGGAATATTACTCGGACAGAAGAAAAGATGAAATACTGCTATTTGTGACAACATGGATGGATCTTGAGATTATCATGCTAAGTAAAATAAGTGAGACAGAAAAAGTTGAGAACCATATGATTTTACTCATATGCAGAATATAATACTAAAAGCAACCAATGAACAAGACAAACAAACAAAAAATCCTAGACACAGACCACAGTTTAGTGGTTACCAGAAGGAACAGGGGGAAGGGGAGGTAGATAAGGAGAGAGGGGATCAAGTATGTGGTGACAAAAGATTTAACTTTGAGTGGTGAACACACAATGCAATATTCAGATGATGTATTATAGAATTGTACATTTGAAATCTATATAATTTTATTAACCAGTGTCACCACAATAAATTTAATAAGATATAAAATAAAATCCAATTAAATAGTCGTAATTATTTGAAGAAGAAGAAAACAAATACCACCTATCATTCCAACATCTATAAATAACTCTTTTAACAGTTTGGTTTTTCTCTTTGTATATGAAACTGGAATCATTTAAATTTTTTTTTACCTAATATTACATCATGGGCTTTCTTTAATAGCAAACATTTTCATAGCTCATTATAGACCATCGTGTACCAATATCAAATTTTATTTTTTTCTTTATTTTTAGACGCTTAAGCTTTCTCAATTTTTAATTGCTAAATCATGCTGAAGTGATCATACATATTCTTAAATTGTTTCATCTTTGATAAATTTCTGTAAGTGGTATTATTGGGCAATGAGCATTGTTTAAACTCCTTATACAGGTTACCAAATTGCTATCGTAACAATTTATGCTACCAAAAACAATATGAGAGTACCAATATTTTTCTTCATACTTGCTATTATCATAAAACAAATGCCAACTATTAGGTTCACTTGTTTCTACGTTGCTGTTAGTGATGCTTAACATTTCTGTACTGGTCATTCATACTTCTGTGTGAAATACCTGTTCATATATTTTGTCCACTTTTCCATTTGGATATTCATCTTTTAAGTATTAATTTGCAGATATTCTTTATACACTAAGAAGAATGTTGACCCTTTGTTTTGCTACATTTATTTTCAAATTTATGTACATTTCCCCACCTCTGATACTCATTTATTTCCAGTTCTAGCAGAATGAAAAACATGTTCACATTGCAAGTAGAAGCTGCATCCCATTTTATTTCCTTTGGATTGTATTTTCTTATTCATAAATCATTGATGACAATGGTTTGCTTCATACTTCTTCCCCTCCTCATTCCAGCTACTACTCGTTTTGGATTAGTAGCTCTGTGAATAGAATGTTGGTGGCATTCTATTCACGTCATTGCTGTGGACCTGTTTCCCGCCCTGTTGAAAGGGGGAAGATGATCTCTGAGGTTCCCTCCAATTGCACAAGGCTCAGGAGTTAATTTGTTTCTTTATACTTCTCCTTTTCCTTGCCTTCCCTGCTCTCACACCTCCTAAATGTAAAGAATAGAAAAAATCCAGTTCCAGGATTTTGAATTTTTATACACATTCATGTAAAAAATACTTATGTAACTTCCTAGTCCAGAACAACTAGGAACTTGATTTCATCAGTCAGCTTCTTCCTAAATTAGCTTCTTCTTAAGGAGTGTCTGCTGCAGCTTCCCACCGCCAGCCATCAGTTAGGTGTCATTCCTGTTACCCACTCTCTTTCCCTGACATCATTCAACACTTAATATTTATTTACAAATTAAGTGTCATTGCTTAATGGTTGGTTTGTGAAATCTGAGAGCCCTTTAAGGCATTTTTGTTTCGTTTTATGTAGTGACCTTAATTTTTAGAGTTGACGTGCATAACCTGAGTGTTACTTAGCCTCATGTGTGCAAGCTCGAGGCAGAGGGGCTGGATAGATCTGCATTTACATATTTTGATGAAAATTTATTTATCATTTTTCTTTGGAATAGAAAGATTTACTCTTTGTATTCCAAGGAATGTTTGACCTGTCAAAATCGCTTTTAAACTTTGCAGGAATGCCATTGATAAGGCCTTTTTTCACATGAATCGATGATTGCTAAGTAAACCGAGACTGACTGCCTGTGGCAGGAAGGCATAAAAAGGCAGTTCGTAGATGACATCCAGTAACCAGTAGTGAGGAGTGAGGTTTTAAAATTGCACTGAGCTCTGCATATCACATTGTATTAGTTATTTTTGATATTAGCCATTTTATTTCACATCACATTTCTTAAATTATAAAGATGGCATTTTAAATGAGGTATTCTGTAAGAATCTGAAAAATGCGTTTCCTGTCTGCGATTTCTGTTTAGGGTAGTTTGCTTTATGTTGCCTGTCTGTGTTCTGTAGAGTTGCCTGCGTTCTTGATGACGTCCATTTTGTGATGAAAACTGGATAATCCATAGATTGCAGAGTTTCGTTGCTTGAAGATAGCTGAAGGAATCACTTGTTAGAGCATTTGCCTTCTCTTCATGTAATTGTAGAAGAAACTGAGTTTTTCAATCCCACACAGCAAATGTGTGGCAGAGAGCAGGGCTAGACTTCTATTAACTCGTAATCTTCTCTTCTACATCTTCATTCTTATAAATGGATATTGTGTCTATACTGTGGGCTGTGGGTGAGTAGACTTAGTGCAGATTTCCAGTTTGGCCAGTGATCTGGAATTTTAATCCAGCGCAGGTGACCATAAAGAGCAAAAGCACATGCGGCTTACCATGGTGTAGCATTTTCTAATTCCCTAAACCCAGAGAGGGGCTGCTGAATTTAGGGTTACCAGCTTGCCAGGTGTGAAATGCTGTGCCACAGTCTTTTTATATGTGGACTGACACCACGATTCAGGAAGAGTTTAGACATATACTACCAGGTTACCTATTGGAATCTCTGGGTTCTTTTACTAAATTCAGAGTTAGCAAAGCCATATTTTCCTCCAGAGAAAATGTCAAGTTAGTGCTTAGAGGATGGGAAAACCCACTTGGTCACAGATTGCATTTGATAAGATTACTCCTTCATTAATAAGGGATATGCTCTTTAACTTTAAATGTCTTTCTTTAGGAAGTTGCTTAGTTTCATTTATTTTACTTTAATTATCTTATTGCCTTAAGGTTAAGTAACATTTCTTTGAACAGCTATAGTTAGTTACCTACCTCATTAGGCAAACGATATCATCTGTGGATTGTTTTTTGTTTCAGAAAGTTCTTCCTAATTTTAGAGTTAAAGGTTTTCTTTATTACCTTCATCACTGTTCTATTTCTTAACGTTTTCAGGGGTAAATAATCCCATTTCCCTGACTCCCTCTATGACGGTGAAAGAATCATGAAGTTTTGTTTTTTAAATGTCACTGTTAAGTCAATTAAATGCATTTCTTCTGCTTCTATCACATTTACTCAAGAGACCTTTTTATCATTAAATTTCTATTTTTAAAGACTTTGTTCTTTGGTTTCAGGGGTGAGATCTTGAATCACATGTACCCTTGTTAGCACAGTCCCACTGGGTGCTGGTCTCACTTGGTATATTTAAAGCTTTTCTCTCTCATAGTCATAAAAATGGATAGAATAAGCTCTTGAAAAGCATAAAGCATTAAACAGATAAAATATGCAAGACTATGACTAAGTCATTGATCATCTGTTTCTTAGTACATTTTTAGTTTAGCTTATTTAATTACCTTTATATTAATTATTTAAAAATATTTATTGAAAGGCCTATTTTCATTTACTATCTCATAAAATACACTAAAGATATAGTCTTTACTAATTAACACTTTACAGTTTGAAAATGACTTTTTTGTCACCAAACTTGTCTCTAGGATAGAGATTCTTATTTCTATAAGATTATTGGGGGGAGCGTCCTTTCGTATATAAATCCAGATTTTTATTTAAAAGTGGTTAAGCCGGTGAGGTCGGATTTGGTGTCTTGAAGGACAGCTATTTGAAACAAATTTCAGACTGTTTAGGAGGTGCCTAATATTTTTAGCCAAGGGAATAATGTCAAATTGTGTGCACTTATCCTATAAACCTTCAACCATCTACTACATGTAAGCTGCTGTGTGGGTGCCCTCCAAGAACATGGGTTCTGCCTTGCTCCTAACTACTTGATACTCTATTAAGGGTTAAGGTGCATTCTCAGCATTGCTAGCCTGATGTAAAGAAGGACCATGATGAGTGAGACAAGGGAAAGAGAGATGGCTTCAGAGAGAAACTGATGAGTTGCAATTTACAGCTGAAGTTTGTCATGTGGATAGAATTCAGGGAATCTGTGAACTCAGATGGGAAAACATTACACTTTTATTTTTACTAATCTCTAACTGAAATTTAGCATTTACTTACGTTATGAATGTAGACAACAAACCACAGTAGTACTAACAATATCTGTGGTTGTCGCCAACTGAGCTACATGTATTTTTGTCATGTATTTTATTGCAGCTATCTTGAGATACTGTTCATGTTCATCAAGTACACCGAAACTATAATACTTTAGATCCCTCATTACATCTTGTTAATGAGTTATTAAAGAAGCACATAATGTCTATAGTACACATTTGTTCCTAAAAATAACTGTATTTTGTAAAAATTGCTTTTCTTTGTAATTCTACGAACTTAATTCTATGCATTTAAAAACATTATCCTGAGAAGGGTTCCATAAACTTTACCAGACTGCCAGGAGGTTCATGCTACAAAAAATGTTAGAAGTCTGACTTAAGGACTTGTGAAGGCTTCATCACAGAGGAAATGGAGTTTAAACACAGAAGGGAAAAACTGGCAGAAACAATTGCTTTATTTCTGTATGCATTAGAATTCCAGCTCTAACACATTTTACCTATGAGATTCCTGGAATTTACTAATCTTGCTGTGCTTCATTTTCTTTATCTGTTAAACAGAGTAATGTACCTACCTTCCAGGATTGTTGATGATTAAACCAATTAATTTAAATTGCTAAGCACAGCACTAAATGTGAGCTGCTACTATTATTACCTGGAGGATTACTTTCCCAAAAGTATCTACCATTTTTTTTGTTGTTGTTGTTTGCAGAGTTTAACACTTGATTCATGTTGTCATGTGTATGGCTTTCTAATAATTATAGGGAAACCATGGCTTATACAGTACTGATCATGTATAGACACAAAAGTCATCAATGTTTTGAGTTTATTCATCTAATCAAACATTTATTTAAGTGTTAGGTATCGCCTTATACCCTGGAACTATAAAAATGAATAAGGTGTGGTCCCGGAGCTCAAAGAATTGGCAGTCTATTGAGAGAGATAAATGTATAAGCGGTTGATTATTAAAATCACCCTGGCTCACTCTCAGGAATAGGAGATGATTGAGACCAGGTCACTCTAAAAGTTTTCCCCTTCTGTTTTGAGCAAAGCGAGAGGACTTGCTGCCACCTCCCTCAAAAGGAAGTACTGTGTGCACACATACTGACATTACGTGGCTTTCTCATGAAGCTGTGACAATTAAATGAGATTAAGCATGTTAATTTACCACAACACTTGGCACATGCTGCACGTCAAATGGTAACTTTTCACTTGAACCACATGGAACCACCAATATCAGACTGGTTTTTTTTTGATGGATTAAATGATTAAACCTAATAGTATTCAAAGCAGCAGTAGTTCATTCTACTTGCTATCTCCAGTGGGTGGTTTTGTGTGGCAGTCATTTGTGAACATCTAGTTATCAGTAAGAATGTGTGAGATTCTCTTTTATTTTACTTTTTATTTTATCTTATTATTTTATTTATTTATTTTATTATTTTATTTTATATTATTTTATTTTATTTTTTTACTATTTTATTTTATTTTATTTATTTTATTTTATTTTATTATTTTTACACCTACAGCATCTGGCGGACCCCCATCCAAGTACTAACCAGACACGACCCTGCTTAGCTTTTGAGATTAGAGGAGATCGGGTGTGTTCAGGGCGGCATGACCGTAGATGAGATTCACTTTTAAAGGAGTGTGACAGGGCGTAGATGATTTTTAGGGGCACGCTGGAAGCTTCCCAAAGGTTCTCCATGCATATCCCCCTATGAAGTATCACTACACACTTTTAATATCTTCAACTTTTACTGTCAAGGTTTACTTAACTATATACATTTTTAACAGCATTAATACTGTCTTTATGTGCTTTTAATTTTGTTTCCAAGTATTTGGCATGTACTCTCAAATCACATTTAGAAATTAAAACGAACAGTTACTTAATTTAATGAGATTCACCATGGTATACATTTATTGTCTTTAAAACAGTTTAGATTGACTGCTTAGGCCTGACTGACACCTTTGTATGACATTCACATTTGTTTTATTTCTACTCAACATTTGAGGGTCCACCGATTACGTGGGTTTGGAGTAGTCCAGCCCCCGAAAATTAGGGGAAAATCATGACGTGTTGAATTCGAGCAAAATGTTAAGGAAACATTATTTTAGTAATTGTATTTTCTATTGCAAGAGTTTCTTTTTGAGCAAGTTCTTTCCATTTTGAGATGGTCTGTACATGCTTTTATTTTTTAAATCACAACAAATAATTGCAGAAAGAAAATTTTTCTTTCCCCAATGGCCTTTAATCTCTGCTTGATTATGATGAAGTAGTAAGTGATGATTTTCTACTTTTGTGGGGTTTTTTTTGTCACCTCGGATTATGTTTAATCCTTTATATCCTGCTGAGAGTAAGCTTCACTATTGAGTTCTGTTCTAAAAATTTCTAAATTGCATAGAGAAATTTAATTTCCATCCTCATTTGTCTTCTACTTTTCTTATAAAATTATATGCACATCTAATGATGTAACATTAACAGAAGGTATTAAACCAGTAATGGTTATAGATGGATATGAAGGGTCTTTCAAGAGGTAAGGTATTAAATATACTTAACCTCTGTTCCATGCATGCTGGGGAGAATAACGGAGACCAGCCTTTCCTCTCTCTCTGTCCTGTAGCCTTTGTTTTTTGTATTGGCTTCATATTGTGCCCTAGTGCATTCAATAGATAATAGATGTGGTGTGAACTCGGCCCCGCTTCTTTCCTTAGCAGGATAGTCAAAACAAGTACACGACCTGAGCGAGCTGGGGAGCAGAGAGGAAGGGCTGTGTTTGGGGACTTCAGCTTGTTCCTCTCCATGCACAGCTCCAGACATCAGTCAGGCTGGCCCCCTCTCTCTCCCAGTGCGTTCTCCCTTCTTCCTTTTCCTTCGTTTCCCCCCAGGGCATTCTGAGGTTACTGGTGTTGCCTCCTCCCATACTTGAAGATCCCTGCCTTGCCCATGGCTATCAGAAAGTCTGAAAAGAGGGGCTGCGTCCATGTATCATGGAGGGATTTACATCTTGGCTTTTCTTTTATTTAGCTCTTCAAAATTGTATATACTTATAATGTCGTAAGGTGGTAGTCTCTGAAAGTTTTATTATTGAAACAGTAAGTGGCAAGGAATTATGATTGTAAATGAAGCAGGGTTGGAAGTGAAAGCAGGGTAGAGTTCACCATGACCTAACATTGTTGGCCAGGGTCTCTGACTGAGAAACCACTCATTTCATTGTATCTGTTCACTGTTATACCAAACCTTCTGAGAGTCAGCGTTCCTGGATCGACACGTTGCCTTTGAGAAGTGGTCAGTGCTTCAACTTCTCTGCTCCACAGAGTTTTCTTTGTCCTCGAAGTGTCATGTTACTCAAATTATACACGGACCTGTTTGATCAGTTTTTTTTTTCCTACTCTCCTACCTTTAAGTGGTGTGTTGCTCAGAATATAATGTATATGCCTTGCTTTTCATTATCCTGTGTCTTGTCTAGAAGGTTCTTGCCACCCTTGTCTGCCCTGAGAACTCAGCCTGTCCTGTGAGGCTCACTTGTTGCATCCTGTAGGTAACTTCACTGTCCTTCTCTTCTCTCACGTTCCTCTCCTCTCCCTCTTTTCCTACCTTTCCGGCTTCCCTCTCTCCTTTCCTTCTCCTTATACCCCTTCCCATGATTTTTCCATGTAAATAATTTCTATATATATAAATATATAATGTTGATATGAAATTCTTTGGGCACTAGTCAGATTAAGATATAATGGTCGAATTGTACAATGTCAATCACATAAACTATACACATAAATTTTCTACCTTAGTAAACTTTAAATGCGTAATTTTTAAAGAATGTGGGATATATCTACTGTTGTACTGTGATAATTAAGTAGTATTTCAATATTTTCTGCCTAGTAATTTTTCTATTTGAGGAAAATGATTATGCTCTCTCCAGGGTATATTTTTAAATTTAAGGCTCGTTAGCTAAAAGATGGAAGGGATGGAAATATTTCAGCTGCTAAATTTTTTATAAGAAGATTTTCTACAGTAGAGTGTTTACTCTCCCCAATCTTAAAACTATTTTATTATTACTATTAACTTTGGGGTATGAAAGTTAGCTATTACCTATTCATTTCTAAGATAACTTTCTGGTGAAAAATCTAAGCAATGTTATCTGTAAACCATGGGTAGGCAATATTCATTGGGAGAAAAAAGTAATGTCAGTGTGTATTATTATTGTAAAAAATTTTATATGGTGTTATCCATTTAATATTTTTGTTTATTCAAAATTTTAATAAAACCTAAGAATTATTTATGGTCTGTTTATGTCTTCATACCTTCAATTTACACATTTTGAAGTTGCCAGACTATTCAGGCATTACTATTAAATATCTGTCATCTTTGCTTGTTTGGCGGGAACACATCGAGAAGAGGAGAAAACTTCTTAATTGGGTTCTGACAAGCTTATTTGGGCAATTAATGCAAAATGATAAAAAATGATAATGGCATATATGAAAAGTTGGCATCAGTTATATCCTGAATTCAAAAGTATGACTGTATAGAATAGATAATATTAGTAAAGTTTATTAATACTGCAAAAAGAGTCTCTTTTTGCCGTTTAGTTCATTATAAAGTTTCCTTAAGTAGCAAATTTTGTTAGTATATTGAAGATCAGATATAGTACTCGTGTATTACAGAAATTGTCAACATTTGAAATTTTATTTTCTGGTCTAGTAGGATGAAAGGCATGTTCACATCCCAAGGAGAGATTAAACTCCATTGAATTTCCTTTGGACACTGTGTGACTATAAATAGACTCACACTACTTCATATCAGGTTTTGTCCCCCAAATGTTTTCTGCAAACTTACAAAAAATTTTTGTGAAAAAAATGTTGAAATGTATATAAGAGATTATGGCCCTTAGTAAAATATAGGGGAATGCAATCATCTGTTGTTGCTAATGTTTCTGTTAGGGCCAAGATGGATGACTAAGCTTCGTAGATAGCTTACTACAAGCATGTGGGATATTTACTTTGGAGGTTTTCACTGTGGTTGGTTTTTATAATTGTACAACTTGCTTCTTTATGTCACAGATTGTATAAGAATTTTTCAGCCTTGTACCATGGAAAATTTTGACCATGGCAGATGAGTATAGCTGGCTTTGTCTGTGAAAAAACAGCAATTTCTTTAGAGGCAGGACTGTAAACTCCAGACCTTACTCAAAGGAGCACGAACTCAGTTTGAACTGCAGGTGGCCATGGTACACAGGCCTGGAATGATGCTGGCATTTTCCTGGGTCTCAGTGTATGGAAGAGAGAATATTTTCATGTCTTTTAGATATAGGCAGGACAGTATCTGTTGCTTTTAAATTTCAAGGCATTAAAATCCTGTGTGGCCCATAGAGGAGCCAAACTTGGATTCACATGGCTTGTCCACAGGCTCAGTTTGGTTCTGGAGGGAGAAACGTTCTCCAGGAGGCAGGGTTATGAAGACTAACCAGTCCTAACTAGAGATAGTGGGCAGCCCAGTAATATCTGCTCACTGAGGAGAACTCCCATGCCCACTGGGAGAATGGAAGGAGTTATAGAAGTTAGGAGGTTTTATATCTGATGGAGCAGATGAAGAACCTCAGATAAAACCCGATGACAGGGAGAGTCATCCTTGCAGGGAAGGAAGCAGTGTCCCAAATGCAGTTCTCAAAGAGCAAGTTGTATATATAGATTCTTCTACCACCCAGACTTGGTAAATTTATAGTATCAAAATTAGTCTCTTGATGGGAGTGTTTAAGTATACAGATCGTAGATTCACAGCGACTGCCATGGATTGCCTGAGCAGCGTCTTGGCAAAGCTAAAACCAAAGGTTTTTTGTTATTGTTGTTGTTTACCTTTTTTAACTTATGTTTTTCAATCTTTGCCACAGTCTTTGCTGATTATACTTTTGCTTGAGATAACTGGTCTATTGCTGTCTGAGTCTGGATATTTAATTCTGTAGGTAATAGCCACACAGAATAAACTTATGAGAAGTGAAAAGAAGTAAACATGATAAAAATGAAAATAAAATAAAAACCTAAAAAGCTAAAGAAATAAAACTAGGATCTAGCTATATGAGAAGACCTATGAGACAAATACTACCAGGATTGATGAAAAATAAAAGAATGTATACACACACACAATTAAGAACATAAAATGAGATTTAACTACAGATGGAATACTTTTTAAAAAAAAAACCATAAAATTACTTAGAACATTATGCCAGTATATTTGGAAACTTAAATGAAGTGACACTTTTGTAGGAAAACAAAATTGATTCAAGAAGAAATAGAAAACCTGAATAAAGTGTTGTTCACTAACTAAGATAATGAAGTGATAAGTCCATTCTACCAAAAGATACAAAGCTCATATAGTTTAACCATACTTTCAAGGAAAGAGAATTTCTAATTATCAAGAATGATTTCAGAAATTAGAAAAAGAGAGAAAGCTTTTTGATGAGGCTAGTATATCTTTGTACAATTCAAATTTGGAAAATATAAGAATAGAAAACGAATGATCAGTCATCACATGGATTCAAAAATCCTTAATAAAATATTATGAAATAAAATAGTGATATACAGCACGACGAAGTATGTTTTATCTTGTGTGTGAATAATTTAGTGTTAGCAAAGCTGTTAATATAATCTCCATTAAGGAGTAAAAGAAAAAAATCATGATTGTATTAATATAACAGAAATGGCATTTAATAAAATTCAGAATAAAAATATCCACTCGAGATAAAAATGAGCACTAGAAAGAACCTTCTGAATATCTAACAGAAATGTACAGAAAATACAATAGTTAATGGTGAAGATTTTGAAGTCTTTGAATGAAAATCAGGAATTAGACAAGGATGGCTGTCCATCACCAACTGTTCAATATTGTAATGGAAATCCCAGTCAATGCAATAAGAAACACAAAAGAGAGCCATTAAACTTGTAAAGATAAACTGTCCATATTTGCAGGTGGTATATTTCCTGCCTAAACAATTGCAAGAGGACCTATAGAGAAACTCATAAAATTAATATTCTTTAGCAGGATTGTTGGATAAATACCAGACAGACTTAGAGAAATCTGTAGCACTTTTATTAAATAACTTATTAGAAAATGACAGTAGGAAAAAATAATTCATTCTCGAAAGCATCAAAACTCAGAGTACCTTTCAGATATAAATCTAACCAAATACTGCCAGGCCCCAGGGAGAAATATTCTGAAACATTACTGAAGAACATAGATGAGAGAATATGCATACCATGTTTCTGAATGGGAAGGTTCAGTATCATAAAGCTGTCAGTTATCCTCCATTTAGTCAGTGAGTCATTTCAATTACAGCCTCCTAGCAGGATTTGCTTTTGTTGTTGTTACTTGATAAACTGATGTTGAAATTGATATGGAAAAACAAAGAGTCAGGAATATCCAACACTATTTGTAGAGCAGGAGAAATGACATGGAGAGATTTGTCCTACCAGAGATCAAAGTTATTGTAATTGAGATAGACTAGTATTAATAGAGGGGCAGATAAATAACGTAATAGGTCAGAAAGAAACTCATGCATGCATGTAAACGATATGTTTCACAGATAGCATTATAAACTTTTAGGGAAATAGTGGACTGATGAATAAACATTGTTAGGATAATTGGCTACCCATATGGAGTTAAAGATAATACTGGATTCTGTCTTCACACTCTGCACAAGTACATTCTAAATATGTTAAATACAAAAATGTGAAAAGCAAAAAGTTAGAAGAAAATGTAAGGAAATACAAAGGTTAGAATGGGTTTTATTTTTTTTTAAAGCCAGAGAAATCACAAACCATAAATTAATTGAAAAACTCTACTAAGATAAAACTGAAATATTTCATATGACAAAACGCACGTGTGCACGCACACGTGCATAAAATGTCTCCTATACATATTCTGGAAAGACAATCCCTAACAAAATATGTAAGGGATATGAATAACAATTCAAAGAATAGAAAACCTAAATGGCCAATGAACTCTGTTAGTTTCATGTAGCTGCTATAACAAGTTGCCACAACCTAGGTGCCTTTAAAACAACAGAAACTTATTCTCTTACAGTTCAGGAGGCCAGACACCCGAAATCAAGGTGTAAGTAGGGCTGTGCTCTGCCCAGAAGTTCTAAGGGAGAAAGAATCCTTCAAAGCCTCTACCAGCTTTTCGTGGCTGTTGGCATTCTGACTTCTCGGTTTATGACCACGTCACTCCAATGTCTGCCTCTTTCCCTTCTTTCCTTCTGTCTGCCACATCTTCCCAGTGTTTCTCCAATAAAGACACTTGTCATTGGATTTGGATCCACTGAATAATTGAGAATGATCTCTTCATCTCAAGATCCTTAACTTAATTTCATCTGCAAAGATTTTTCCAAATAAAGGAACAGTTACAAGCTCCGGGGGTTTGACATGGACATATATTTTGGGAAGTCATCATTCAACCCACTATGGTATCGAGAGATGATTAGCATTCCTTGTGATTGGGGATATTCAGATTAAAGTCAGGAGTTTCTATTCATCAACTTTCAGTTTGGTGAATTTGGAAACATGAAATTTTTCTAAGGAAATAGAAGAATAAGTTACATGCTTCTAGAAAAAAATGTAAGTCTTTGCAAACATGTTGGAGAGCAGTTTGGTAAAATGTGGCAACTTCAAGATGCCTGATACCTTTTTCTGGTGATCTGGAAATTGAACTTCAGGATTATACTGTAGAAAAATTCTAGCACAGGGAAACCTATCCAGGAATGTCCATTGCAATGAAATGAAAACAGCCCAAATATCCATCAGTAGATTAGTGAATAAATGTGAAGTGTCACATGTTTGTATAATAAAATGCTATAAAGTTAAGTAAATTGTGAATCTCAAAGACAATGATGAGTAAAAGAGACAAGTTGCAGAATGATTTGTAAAGTTTTATGACATGCAATGTAATTTTCTGCTATTTACTCATACATGCACATAAAACCTTAATGGGATGAGTACTGCATTCAGGATAGGGTTTATCTCTGGGGACTCTGGAAAGTTATCGTTTTGGGGATCGGTACAGAAGGAGCTTCAATTGTTTCTATAATTTATTTTTCTTAAAAAAGAAAAAAAAGAAGGATAAAAAGCAAATATAGTGGTTGGGTAGTGTTCTCCGAAAATTCAGATCCTTTCCAGAACATCAGAATGTGACTTTATGTGGAAATAGGATTTTTGCAGTTGTAATTAAACTAAGGTGAGAGCATACTGGTGTGGGTCTTTAATATGATTAGGATCCTTTAAGAAGAGAAGAGAGATGGAAACATAGGGGAGAATGCCTCTGAGGATAAAGGTAGAGGCACACATTGGAGTGATGCGTCTGCATGCCAAGGGAACACCGAGGAGCGCAGGGGACCACCAGAATGTAGTGGAGGAGCATGGGGCAGATTCTCAGAGCCTGCAGGAGGAACCAACACTGCCAACACCTTGATTTTCCAAGTTATTCAGTTTGTGGTGCTTTGTTACAACAGCCCTAGGAACTCAATACATATCCAGAACATTAAGATTCATTAAAATCGGGTCGATAAGTAAGTACATGCGTGTTATATTATTCTCTCTCTCTATTTTTTCATATTGCATTCTAAAAATATTTAAAAACAAACAAACCACTAA
The DNA here is from genome assembly GCF_902729225.1 of Pteropus medius. Lineage (NCBI taxonomy): Eukaryota > Metazoa > Chordata > Mammalia > Chiroptera > Pteropodidae > Pteropus > Pteropus medius. The sequence goes on from NW_024356249.1 coordinate 14,500,462, forward strand.
ATTGATTGAATTTTCTATAATCTTTTTGATGGAATTAAAGAGTAAAATAGATGTGTGCATAATTGGCAAAATGATCAGTGTTCCAAATATTACAGATGGAATCATAGCTGATGCTTGTTGGAAAACCCCAACAGTATGTTTCCTGTCATCAATTAAAGGTTTTAAATATTTTTTTAAAAGGTAGGGGGACTGAGCATTGAAAATGTTGTTCTGGGCCAATATCCAATATGGAAAATAATTATACACCTGGGCCTAGTTATAAAAAAAGAAAGGTAATTGGGCTTTGAGACATTCAGATGGGCATTGGGATAAAATACTGGTTCATCTACTTACCTAGCGGTATGATATTTAACAGATTTCTTGGTGGTTTTGGTTTTCTCGTTGATAAAATGGAGATTCTAATATCTGCTTTATTGCATTATTGTGAATATGAAATAAGATAATACATAAAACATCAAGCATTCAGTAAAGACTCAAATTGAAGCTTGTATTCTTAATAGCAATAGCATTGTAAATTACTGTAATTCAACAAATTATAAAAGTAGTGTACTCGAATTATCAGCTAGGACAGTTTGTAAGAACACTACACTAATTTCCTTGAGAGTAGTTTTATTCCTGTGTATGGCAGTGGGTTTTGTTCTAGTTTGCTCTCAATCATTGCCCCACACCTAGTAGCCTATCTTGTATATATGTGTTTTTGTTAAGACTTAAAAATAATAAATTTTGTGTAGCTCAGTCTCTGGCTTACCATGGGTTCTTTCTGTAATTGTTTCATCTATGGCCCCACTTCTTATTTGATTTTATTAAATGATTGATGAGAGAAAAGTATTATGGAAAAGAAATTTGCCAAGTAATTTAAAATGAAAAAGTAGGTAAAGGGAGATGTAGAAAATCAAGTTAAAAATTTAAGACAACTGGTCTATGGCCATGCTACCCTGATCATGCCCAATCTCATCTGATCTCGGAAGCTAAGCAGGGTCAGGCCTGGTTAGGATTTGGATGAGAGACTACCTTGGAATTCCAGGTGCTGTAGGCATTAAAAAAAAATTTAAGACAACTAGAAACAATTCAAAAGTTTTAGAGAGGCTAGAAATAGTGAATACCACGTCTGCTTTATCTGTTTGAAGGTAAAGAGGCTTTCACATGTATTTTCAGATTAACTATCTCTTTCTTCATTTATATGGAATTATCAATCATTTAGTTTTCCCACCTGAATAATTGCTTAGTATAATCTTAGTTAAATAGACATTAATAATTCAACTGTAGCTCCTGCCCCAAACTAGTTTTTTTATGTGGATTTTAGAAACACGTTTGCTTTCTCACATGATTATAACCTCTTTTCGTTAAATCTCAAATTTTGAGTGATTGGTGACATGAATGATATTCTTGCAGTTTGACATGGATTAGTAATGCAACAATTAGTTGCTGAAACAAGTGTCTTTTTCAACATATTGGAAAATATCATGCTGAAAGAGCTAATCAAAAGCTTTACTTATTTGTTTTACTTTTATGTGTTTTTACGGGAGGCCTGTGGGTGTGAGAGAACAAAGAAGACCTTTTATTTGAAGTTGGCATAGACATTGTGACAATAATATCCATAATCAAGCTCTGTAACTATTTTCATGTACCCTTTATGAATCACGAAATACTTTGTGTCTAATGGGCAATCACATACTAGCTGTTCAGCTGGAGATGTTAACAGGCATTTATATAACAAATCACTAGGCTTTAAAGAGGCAATATTTTATGTGGAAAAGTAATACCAAATGTTCAATGGAAATATAGAGACTTCCTTAGAATTATAGGATTGTAAAAGTCCCTTAAAGACCCTGGCATCATTCTTGTCTAGTAATTAAGTGAATAAGACTGTAATGTAATGATGATGGTAGTGATTAACACACATCAGTTTGTGTATCAGCCAAATTGTGTTCTAAGTGCTTTAGATATTGTACATTTTCTCATTTAATGCTTGTAAAGGTCTTAGAAATTTGGTACTATTATTCGTGTTTTACAGGGTGATGAACATATATATATCCAAGTAACTTGTACAGGGTTGCAGAGCTAGTGTAGGTACAGGATCCAAACCCAGGCAGTCTTGCTTCAGAATTAATTAAACCTGTGAAATTTAATGATTTTTTTTTTCCTGGTAAAACTAAGGAGAACAAACATGAAAAGTTATATAAAACAAAGATTTATTTTTTAAATATAAAAATTTAACAGCTCCATGAGCTTTATGAACTTGAATCAAGGAAGCTCTGCCTTAAGATATCAAAAATGTATGTGAATAAATTGCTCTATTTTGAGGCAGGATTTATCTTTTTGTGCCCCTTACCACTTATGTCATTCATTCCTTAGAATATATTTCTTGGAACAATCCTGAACTCATCTTTGAATCCCCAGATATACAGAATGAAAGATTCGTAAGGATAGGAATTTTTTTAAAAAAATCACTACTCTAGTCTCACCACCTAGAACCATGCACATAGTAGATTCTCGATAAATATTTGCATGAATGAATGAGAATCAGTATGGTAGATTTTGAGTAGATGATTCTTGGATTGGACTCCTGGAGAGGAGGGTAAAAAAAGGAGGACATGTCAGTATTTTTGTTCCAGAGAATCACTCTTATTATATAAAATCAAATAAATAATTGGTATTGTACAAATCAGTGTACTGGGCTCTGTAGGAATATAACAAAGTCCTACCCTTAAAAAGCATAATTGAGAGACAAACAAAACAAAACAACAACAAAACAACAACAAAACACTCTTATGAGAGGGAAAAAGTAAATTAACATTGTTTTTAATACCTGCAGAAAAATGTCGCAAACTATTATATAATTTCCTAAGGAAGGATGTAGAAAAATGATGAACAAAATAGTGCTTATTTCTTAAAAATATACAAAGTATTTGCATTATTTTTGTTTTAAGGTGTACATATAGCACATGCTGTTCTTACTGTAAAATATAAGAAAAAAATTTTAATGTGATGGTTGATGGTAGGAAGAACATAATTTGGACTGGATTAATCAGAGAAGGTTCCTGTAGTTACAGAATCTGACTGTATCTTGGGCTGGTAGTAGACAGCCTTGTGGGTTGATGAGAAAGTTGTTTGCATTTAGAACTTTTTGCTTTAAGTATTACTGATGATATAGTGTTAGAGCTTTCTTTAGGTATCAAACTATACAAAGTTAACTGATATAGTTTTCTCGTGATAATAACCATTTGGTTTAAGATTTGAGATCTGTCTAGATCTATCTATATATTGAGAGAGATACATATAGATATAGATTTAGATATAGATACCTTGATCAATAAAAGACAAAAGAAGATTTTTAATTCAATCAAGTCTACTTACTTATATATTAGAGATAGTTGTTACTTTATTGCTGTATATTATTCCATGTTTATTCCCTTTTTCAGATACAGAGATGTGGATGGAATTTATTCTTGACTTTTGGACAGAAAATGTAAGACAGATGGCCTCTGATCCTGTGATATTAAATAAGCCCTTTTTGGACAACTGCTGTCAGAGTAATTCTTAGCCAAGGAGAGAGTTGTCAAATCATTGCCCATTCTATTTTTATTTTCTAATGGGTGGCTGTATAGAGCAGAGGTTGCCAAAGCCACTGATATGACTTAACATTTTGAAGAATAAGAGCTTGAGAAGTGAAACATTTGTCAGGAACCCTGACTGAGCAAGTTTTATTGTGCAGTATAGTGGCAAAGGGGAGGAAACGGGATTTACAAAAATAAATGAGATGATACTACTCACAAGACATTCTCAATCAAGCAAAAGTAGAGGCAGACAAAGAAGCATCTGGCTATATTTAATATGTGGTAAAACTAAATGACTGTCAAATAGGTGCAAATAGAATGTGTCATAGGATCAGGTTGTTTTGGCTAGGGAGATTGCAAAAGGGAGATTAAGATCAGTTTTGAAGGATGGGAATAATTTTATTTTGTGGAAAATGGAAAAAGAGGCTTTATAGAATTCGGAAGGGGAAGAAATTCATTGAACCCCTGCCATTCTAGCAGTGTGCTTGGTGATTTACAAATGGGCCATCTGATACCCGAGAGGCAGGTGTTATTTATGCATCTTACAAATGAAAAAAACTGAGGTTTAGTGTGGCTCACCTTACAGCTAGCATGTGGCAGAGTCTGAGTTACAGCAGATCTGTTACAGCGAGGTGCTTCTGTGCGGTTTCTGCTAGTGTGATGACTTCACGGTGTTTTTGTTTTGTTTTGTTTTGTTTTGTTTTGCTGCTGCCACCCAGGAGGGATTAAATTATCTAATAAAAGAGTAAGGATTTTGTGACCTGTGAATTGGAAAAATGTAAGGTTTCTAAGTGGGAAAATCTCCTAAATCTCCTCTGCCCTGCTATTTCTGACTGTAGAGAGCTGGCTCGGAGTTAACTGTGCTCCATGGGACTGGTCTCAAGAAGGCAAAGCTTCTATAAACCTCCAGTGACCCATTGTGCTTTAGGAAGGCCTAGAATCTGCTTCAGAGTTTTTGGACAACTCTGAATGGCAGAGCCCCAAAAGTAGCCCCCGTACTTGATCTTCATCCTTGGTTCTGATTAACCACGGGAGCAGAAGAGTCTGTTGAGAGACCAGGGACAGAGTTCTGGTGCTTATTCAAAAGATAAATCCAGTCTAAATGGTTGAGTTAACATTAAGTTGTGTTTTGACCTAGGCTTCAAGAAAGATAACAATACCACCAAATACTGTCTTTTGTTTACTTAAGGACATTGGGCTCCTCCTTTTGTCCCTCCTCATGCAGAGGCTGTGGTGTGAGGTTTCCCCTGTTCCTTCCCAGACTAGTAGAGATGATGTATTTCTGTGTTAATTACCATTCCATCCTCTAACTTGGTAGATTGAATGAGAAGAAAAAGTTGATTTCAATTTAATGTTAAAGTTATCGTGACCTCAACTTGAATTCAGAATGCAGAAGTTTATATAGTTTATGTAGCTTGATTTATACCCATTAAAATTTAAAGGGATTTGGTCATATTCCAAACACTCATTTATTTTTGTATTCAGGTATGGAAATAAGAAATCTGCTTTTATGAGTATTAAGTCTATAGACGAATTAAAGCTTGAACTTGTTATATCATCACTTTGGCTCAGTCTGTTCTCCTACTTAAGTCACCAGACCATCTAGATTTAAGAGGCATAGAAATAAATCCCACTTCTTAATGGAAAGACCTGCTAGATCACATTGCAAAGGGTGGAGGGAAGTAATTGGGGCCATTTTGCAATCGGTGTGCCTACCACAGGGACAGACAGTTTTGTAGAAGGGACAAAGCTTTTATAAGGTCTTTAATACAGTGACTGCTGCAGTAGGAACACAGGAAACTATAAACCATTTGAATTGAAGAAGCATAAATTTCAGGGCCGGTAATAGTAGAAAATGAGGCTGGATTGAAGGAAAAAGGAACAGGCTGGAGAGACACACACTCCATTCCTAGAAGCTTGGGTGTTATCTGTTAGATAGAGGGAGCCAGATAGGTTTTAAGCAAATAGAAATGCCATTGTAAATGTGATTACTTTTTTCTATAGGTTGCTCTGGCAACAGAATGAATTCAAGGTAAGAAAAACAGTGATGGAAGATTAGATGCCATTGCAAAATTCTAGGCTGTGGGAATGATTATGACGGCCAAACTAAAGCAGTACGGTAAACCTGACCGTGTTAATCACTCATTCAAACACTTATTTATTTTTTGTTATTTTTTTATTTTTCAATTATGGTTGACATTCAGTATTATTTTATATTAGTTGTAGGTGTACAGCATAGTGGTTAGATATATAATTTATGAAGTGATCCCTCAGATTACTCTAGTACCCACTTGGCACCATACATAGTTATTACAGTATTATTGACTATATTCCCTATGCTTATATGTACTTTACATCCCCACAACTATTTTGTAAATACCAGTTTTTGCTTCTTGATCCCGTCACCTTTTTAACCCAGCCCTTCCAACCCCCTTCCATCTGGAAACCATCAGTTCTCTGTATCTATGAGTCTGTTTCTGTTTTGTTATTGTTGTTTATTTTGTTCTTTAGATTTCACATATAAGTGAGATGATATGGTATTTATCTTTGTCTGACTTATTTTAACATAATACCTTCAGATCATCCATGTGTCAGAAATAATAAGATTTCATTTTTATGGCTGAGTAATATTCTATTGTGTATATGTACCACAACTTCTTTATCCAATCTTCTACTAATAGGCACTTAGGTTACTTTCATGTCTTGGCTATTGTGAATAGCACTGCCATGAACATAGGGGTATATATGTCTTTTTTAATTAGTGCTTTAGATTTCTTTGGTTAAATACTCAGAAGTGGAATTGCTGGGTCATAAGGTAGTTCTATTTTTAATGTTTTGAGGAAACTCTGAACTGTTTACCATTATGCCTGCACTAATTTGTAATCCTAACAACAGTGCATGAGAATTCTCTTTTCTCTACATCCTTGCAAACACTTACTGATTTCTTGATTTATTGATGATAGCCATTTTGACAGGTGTGAGGTGATAGATATTGTGATTTTAATTTGCATTTCTCTGATGATTAGTGACGTTGAGTCTTTTTTCATAAGTCTCTGCCATATGTATGTCCTCTTTGGAGAAATGTCTATTCAGGTTCTTGCCCATTTTTTAACTGGATTGTTTTTTTGTTTGTTTGTTTGGTGTTGTATGAGTTCTTTATAAATTTTGGATGTTAACTCCTTATCGGATGTATCATTGATGACTATCTTTTCTCATTCAGTAAGTTGTCTGTTTTGTTGATGGTTTCACTCACTATACGAAAACTTTTTAGTTTGATGTAGTCTCATTTGCTTTTTTTTTTTACTCTGCCCAAGAGGAGATATTAGAAAAAATATTACTAAGAGCAATGTCAGAGAGTTTACTGCCTGTGTTTTTTTTCTAAGAGTTTTATGGTTTCGGGGCTTATGTTTAAGTCTTTAATCCATTTTGACTTTATTCATTCTTCTATATGGAGTAAAAAGGTTGTCCACTTTTATTTTGCATGTATCTGTCTAGATTTCTCAACACCATTTATTGAATAAACAATCTTTACCCCATTGTATATTCTTGCCTCCTTTGTCATACATTAAATGACCATATAGGTGTAGATTTATTTCTAGGCTCTCATTTCTGTTTCATTGATCTATATGTCTATTTTTATATCAGTACCATGCTGTTTTGATTATTATAGCCTTGTAGTATAGTTTGATATCAAATAGTATGATACCTCCAACTTTGTTCTTTCTCAAGATTGCCATGGCTATTTGATGTTTTTTAGGGTACCATATAAATTTTAGGATTATTTGTTCTAGTTCAATTAAAAATGCCCTTGGTGTTTTGATAGGGATTGCATTGAATCTATAGATTGCTTTGGGTATGGACATTTTAACAGTGTTAGTTCTTCCTATTCATGAGCACAGTATATGCTTTATTTATATATATATAATTTATTTATAATATATTATTTATAATATATATATTGTGATCACAGTATATGCTTTATTTGTATCTTCTCAGTTTCCTTCTTTAGTGTCATAGTTTTCTGAGTATAGGTCATTTACTTTCTTGGTTAACTTTATTCCTAGTTTTTTTGATGCAATTGCAAATGAGATTTTTAAAAAAATTCTCTTTCTGATAGTTCATTATTGGCGTATAAAAATGTAGCTAATTTCTGAATATTAATTTTATATCTTGCTATGTTACTGAATTCATTTATCAGTTATAATAGGTTTTTTAGTAAAATCTTTAGGGTTCTCTACATATAGTATCATGTCATCTGCAATTAATGAGAGTTTTACTTCTTCCTTTCCATTTTGGATGCCTTTTATTTCTTTTTCTTGTCTGATAGCTGTGGCTAGAACTTCTAATACAATGTCGAATACAAGTGGTGAATGTGGGCATCCTTGTCTTGTTCCTGATCTTAAAGAGAACGCTTTTAGCATTTCCACATTGAGTACGATGTTAGTTGTGGGGTTGTCATGTATGGCCTTTATTATGTTGAGATATGTTCCCTCTATTCTCACTTTGCTGAGAGTTTTTATCATAAATAGATGCTGGACTTTGTGAAATGATTTTTCTTCATTTATTGATATGATCACATGATTTTTTTTCCTTCATTTTGTTTATGTGGTATATCATGTTAATTGTTTTGCAGGTACTGAACCAACCTTGCATCCCAGGAATAAATCTCACTTGATCATGGAGTATGATCTTTTTAATGTCTGGCTGAATTTGGTTTGCTACTATTTTGTTGAGGATTTTTGCATCCTTGTTCATCAGGGATATCGGTGTATGTATACACACACATACATACTGTAATGTCTTTGGTTTTGGAATCAGGATAATGGTGGCTTCATAAAATGGGTTTGGGAGCCTTCCCTCCTCTTGAATTTTTTGGAGTAGTTTCAGAAGGATAGGTGTTAATTCTTCTTTGAATATTTGGTGAAATTCACATGTGAAGCCATCTGATCCAGGAATTTTGTTGGGAGTTTTTTGAGTACTGATTCGATTTTGTAGTAATCCATAAGTTCAGATTTTCTGTTTCTTCTTGATTTAATCTTGAAAGATTGTCTATTTCTAGGATTTCATTTCTTCCGGTTGTCCAATTTGTTGGCATGTAATTGTAATTTTTTTTTAATAATTCTTTGTATTTTTGTGGAATCAGTTGTTACTTCTGTTTCATTTCTGATTTTATTTGGATCCTTTTTTTTTTTTTCTTGATGAGTCTGGTTAAAAGTTTATCAATTTTGTTTATCCTTTCAAAGAACCAGTTCTTGGTTTTATTGATCTTTTGCATTTTTTAGATTCTATTTCATTTCCACTCTGATCTTTATTATTTCCTTCCTTCTATTCACTTTGGGCTTTGCTGTTTTTTTGTTTTTTTGTTTTTTGTATTTTTTTTTTTTTTAGGTGTGAGGTTAGATTATTTGAAATTTTTCTTGGTTTTTTGAGGTGGGCCTCAGTTGCTATGAAATTCTCTTTAGACTACTTTTGCTATGTTCCATAGATTTTGGGTCATTGTATTTTCATTTTCACTTGTCTCAAGGTATCTTTTGATTTCTTCCTTGAGGTCATGTTATTTAGCTTCCATATGTTTGTATGTTTTTCAATTTTGGTTTTTTTTTTTTGGTAATCGATTTTTAGTTTCACACTATTGTGATCAGAGAAGATTCTTGATATGATTTCAGTCTTCTTAAGTTTTTTGTGATTTGTTTTGTGGCCTAACATGTTGTCTGTCTTGGAAAATGTTCTATTGTGCACTTGAGAAGAATGCATATTTTACTGTCTTGTGGTAAAATGCTCTGAAACTATCAATTAAATCCATCTGGTCTAGTGTGTCATTTAAGGGCACTGTTTCCATGTTGATTTTCTGTCTTTTAAGATCTTTTAATTGGTGTCTGTGGGGTGTTGAAGTCTCCTCCTATTACTGCATTATTGTCGATCTCTCCCTTTATGTCTGTTAATATTTGCTTTTGCTTTATATATTTAGGTGCTCCTATAAATGCTTACTAGAGTTATGTCCTCTTGTTGGATTTATCCCTTTATCATTATGTAATGTCTTTCTTTGTCTCTTATCATTGTCTTTCAAACAAACACTTTTGAGCCAGGCAGTGTGTTAAGCGTTTGAGAAACATCAGTGAGTACTTCTTTTTCAAGGATGTCACAAAGACTTCATGAAGCTTTTACAGAAATTAACTTACAAAAGTTAAACTTTACTCATGCATCATAATTAGGCTTGCAGGTAAATAGAAATAGTCATCCTGGCTTATATAGTGAAGAAATCATGGTAGTGATACAGTGATTTAAAATATGTTTGTTTTGGCTGTTTATTTTCTCTAATATACTCAATTACCAAAGGTTTTAATGCTATTGAAAGTTATATTGGTTAATATAAAGAATAATGAATGAGAGGCCTGAATAAATTTTGTAATTTTTATGCACCTGTACCTGCCCTAGTATATAGTATGTGACTGAATGTAACGCAGAATCTCATTTATTATTTAAAAAATTTGCTGTATTTAATTTTAGCATATTTAGAACTCTTTGCTGGGTTCAGAAGTATGAAGAAAAAGTGTATTTGTATATAAAAATATTTTATTGCTTATATCTGATAATGTAGGAGTACTGATTAACTTATGGGAGAAATTTAGGAGAAAATACATTAATGTTTATGAGGATTTACCAACTTGCAATTAAATATAAAATTTTAAACTAAACTTTAGTTTTACCTTTAAAAATCTTTAAAAATAAAGATACTGCTTTCAGAAAATATTGCTTGTTTTTCGCTGTTCTCAGTAAACTGCTTAGAGTCGGTATTTTGTTCCTGCAAAATCCCATTATGATGCATTAAATTACTCACAGAAAACCTATACTGTTGTTGTTTCTAAGCTTAAATGCGAATCCAGTGTATTCTGTGGATTCTTTGAGATCTCTAATAATATCATAGCCCTGGATATTGAGACTCGTGGGGTAATTTACTGAAGCCTTTTTGGTATTCCCTGTCTCTTAAGAGATACTGCCTGGGCAATGCTATGTGGATTTATTCAGCTATGTTTTCTTCCAGAGTAAAGATTTCAGGAAGCTTGAACATTCTTAACAGAGGTTGATGAACAGCAGGGGGATGGAGATCAGCTAATTTTTCTCCTCTAACTTAATGAAAATTATAACCCTCTTGAGATTTTAATTGGAACCTAGATGTTAGGATATATACATTCATGTTTGCCACGAGTTTGTGAATAACTCTTTTCTCCTACCTAGATGTTGGTCTCCTTAAGAACAGGGCCGTGTCGTATCCCTCATTATATAGATCGTGTTTCTTATCAGTACATTGCATACAGTATTATTACGTGTTTATCGTGGTTAATGGTTATTTTAGTATCATTTCTTTGAGAAGACTTTAGGAATTTAGAGTCTGTAGCTGCCATTTTGAGTACCTACTCACTTCCAGTTTATAGCTTTTTCCTTTGGTGGAGAGTCCTGGTTATCTTCATGCTCGCTCATGTGCTCAGCCAGGAATTCTCCGTAATGGGATAAATCATGGTTAGCTGTGCCAGTCACGAGGAGTCTCCTCTGAGTTCCAGGTTCCATTAGTCGTGGGTTTGTGAAGCACTGCTAGCCAGAGAGATGTTGAGAGAAGTCTGGTAAGTTTCTGGAAACAAATTTTTTTTCTTGCTCTTATTTAGAGGTATGGGAAAAGAAAAGCCTCTCAGTGCTTCTGGAGGTAGCCTGCCATTATTCTGCTTATTGATTCCTGGAACAAGGGAGCCACATTGGGGGATCAGGAAGTGAGCCTACATCAGGAGAAAATCAGCATACAGGTTTCCTCTGCCTTCTGGTAGTAGTGCGTTCTTATGAAACCTTTCATAAGCTGAAATGGTGTGAATTGTAGAAGCACTTATCTTAATTTATACAGAAACATTTTGGAGAGTTCCTAGACCCCAAAAGAACCTACTCAATCATAGCATATATGCTAATTATGTCCACTTTTACATTAAGCAGAACATCCTATAAGCTTTAAGGTTTTCCTGATACTGTAGGACACATATTGCTAATGGATGTACAAAATAAATTGACATAAAACACAGATGCTTACAGACACAGTTCAAAACTATGGCGGGTTGATGCCGAGATGCTGAGTGTAGCACCTAGGGAAGGAGCCTGGTGGTGCCACTCTCCTTGCTTGGGTACACACTGCCTCTAGAATAGCTGGCTGCAAAATGAATGCAGAATGCTATTTTCACTTTTGCCTTTGGAAAATAGATACTAATGTAATTCTTTTGTAAAAGTGAAGTGGCATAACACGAACTTTCAGAAGACAGGGGATGTCTGAACTTTCAAAAAGCAGGGGATACCTGTACATAAAGAGATAGAATGGCAGGATGGAAGGAGCAGGGATTTTTGACCTGGATCCATCAACCCTAGTAGTATACTTCAGTTTTCTTTAGCCTATCTCATAGATTCAGCAGAACGAAAACCTCTTTAATACTTGGCTATTAAAAAGAAAGAAAGCTTATGCTTTTAAAGAACTTATTAGAGTAGCATCCATCATCCAGCCCCTGCCTCTTCTTTTCCATTCAACCATCCAGGCTCCAGAATAGAAGATGTAGATCTAGTCTGATTAAACAAATGAGCTTCATGGATGAATAGGTCACTTGCGGAGGTCTTCACTGTTTGTATTCTGAGGAAAACAGGCAATGGAGGTGGGTTGAGGGCATTATCCTTGATGGGTTTATTGTCAGTTATAAAAGCTTACTCCATGACGAGAGCTCAGACACGATTGTTTCTCTGGGACAAGTAAGTTTTGAGATGGTATCTCTTTCCCATGGATGCTCCATTGGGGCAGGGTTTCTTAACCTTAATATTCACATTTCTGGCCAGATAATTATTTATTGCACAGGGCTTTCATGTGCATTTTAGGATGTTTAGCAGCATCCTGGGTCTCTACCCACTAGATGCCAGTAGCACTACGCCGTTGTGACAATCAAAAATGTCTCCAGAAATAGCCAGCTAGCCCTTGGGAGGCAAAATTGCCTGCCCCCTGCTTCCCACTGGGAACACCTGCCCCCTGCTCCCCACTGGGATCACCTTTAAAAATTATTGAACTAAAAAAGCCAATTTAGAATTACATTATTTTTTAAATCCCATCCCCTAATGTTAAATAATCAGAAACTTACTAAACAGCCTCTAATATGGTGATATAAACTGTCTTCTTAGTGAGGCTTCACTTTGTCAGTGTTAATAAAATAAGCCTGGGATTTGCACTGTGTTTGAACCTGGGAAAAGTCTACATGTAAAGACAGTTCAGATGTGAACTGAATAATGCCTAAATTAAATTCTATAAATGGGGCAAATTGATTAGCTCCAATTTTATTTTTAAAAGTAAATATTAACTAAAATATTTTGGGCCAAAAAGTACAAGAAATGCTTTTGTCAAAATGGTAAAATTCTCAACCCAAAAGCAACAAATGAACAGGACAAACAGAGACTCATGGACATGAACTATAGACTAGTGGTTACCAGAGAGTAGAGGGTGGGAGAGGAGTGGGTAGGTAGATGGTTAAAGGGGCTCAAATATGAGGTTTAAGGGGAGGGTGAAGTGGGTAAAGGGGATCAAATATATGATAGCTGAAGGAAACTGGACTTTGGCTGGTAAACACACAATAGAATATACAGATGTCAAATTATAATGTTCACCTGAAAATTATATAATTGTATTAACCAACGTTACCCCAATAAACTTAATTAAAAAAATAAAAAATAAAAATAAAAAAGATAAAAGGACAGAACAATTAAAAAAATGGTAAAATTCTCTCAACGTGCCTCTGATTTAAATGTTGGCATCTATTTTGCACACTAGGAAACAGGGTCTTTTTTTTTTTTTGTATCCCCAGGGCTCTGTAGCATGCCTGATACATAGGATATGTCCTATGCAGTAAGTAATGAGTGTTTTAAATGGGTGTTGCCTACGTATTGACTCCCAGAAACAGACAGGTGAACGTTTAAAATAAAAGCAAACAAGCATTAAAACATCTTTAAAATAATAAAGATACTATAGTTTGCAACAATTAAGTAATGCAGTGGGCTGTGGTAGTTGTGGCCGCCCTCTCCCCTGACCCCTACTTCCCTTCCAGCTACCATGTCTGTTAGGTTAACCTTGAAGTAACTCCTGCACTTGTCTGTGTCTCCGCATCTTTACTGCTCTTTAAGAGTCCAAGCCACTTCTTTTGCCTAAGCTCATCTCACTACTTTATTCTTCTCCTCCTCCAACCTGTTTTCCACATAAAGCAGTCAAAGTACACTTCTTAAAAAGTAAACATTTTGAAACACTTAGATGTCGCTTCCCCAGCTCGGAACCCTTCGCCATTTTCTTGTCCTTGGGACATGATCTGAAATCCTCGGTCTAAGGTTTATGACCCTGAACACTGATTGCTGTTTGACTTTCACCCTCTTCATCACCCTCAGCTTTCTCCTCTCACCTCACCAAACTCATGTTTCTTCAGATCTTTTAATTTGCCCCATTCCTTCCTACCTTATGGTCCTGAAACTTCCGTTTCCTCTGCCCCCAATATTTTTTTTTTCCCTCATTCTTTGCTTGGGTAATTCTGATTTATCTCTCAAGTCCCAGACTAAGTATCACTTTCTTAGAGAGTAGTGCCCTGGACCTCTAAGCGAAGTTCAGCTCCTCCCCATGTCTGTTTTTTCTCTTGATCCTCTGTTTCCCTTTCAGAGCCTTTATCACAACCTGCAGTTACATATTCGCATGTTTATTTGTTGAAAATCTGCCCTCGTTAGATAATATACAGAGTAGGCATATGTCTGTTGTCTTCTCATATATATGACCCATACTTAGTATTTGCCTAGCACCTAGTACAATCTCTATAGCTCTTTTACTGAATAAAGTTGAATCTGCCTTATAAGATGGCAATATATCAGCAAACAGTACAACTTTATATTGCATTCTCCTGTTGAATCTTTAGGCCTGGGAATAAGCATTTAATGTTGGAAGAGAGCAGGAATAATTTGTTTCTGCTTCTCAAAGAATGGCGTTTTAGGTAGTATACTGTACATGATTGGCCAGGTACGTGCACTAACACATGAAAGATTTCTACTTTGCCTGACAGAAGAATAATGAGTGTAAAAGTGGTTAGGCAGCTTTTCAGTCTATCCAGAATTAGAAAAGAAATTCAATACTTAAAAAAAAAAATCTATTTATTTATTGCTTTAGTATTTATTCAAATTGTTATATACCATGAGTCTTTGCCCAGTAGCTTTTTGGCCAATAAGATTTCAGTATGCAGTGCACTAATATAAACTCTTGGATTGGCTTAACTACCTCTGATGTCACAATTTCCCCATTAGGAAGTCATAGTTTTCTTGAAATCACATTGCACTAACAACATCTCTTGTTCTGTTTCCTTATAAGAAAGATAATCTACCAAAAAAAATGCTGGAAGGAGCAAGATATCTTTGATCCACGCAGACCTTTTCCTTTAACGTGTTTAATTATCTACTGTCAGCAGTTGAAGCTAGCTTCTTTACTTTCTTTTATAATTGATATTGTTTTGTTTCTCATGTTTGTCAGTTAATAGGCAAATGGAGGAATGAGCCTACTTAGAATTACTCCTTCAGCTCATAGTTCTGTTTCATCTCAGCTGTTCAGGCTTAGCATCTTTCTACTGCTTAGCCTTCCTGACTCAAAAGGAAAAGCCATTTGGACAGCCCACCTGAATATAACATTTCAGGTAGGAAATCGGATTATATCAGAACTAGGAGAGAGTGGAGTGTTTGGGAATCATTCTCCTCTGGAAAGGGTGTCTGGTGCGGTGGTACTTCCTGAAGGATGGAATCAGAACGCTTGTAATCCTATGACCAATTTCAGCAGGCCTGAACAGGCAGACTCTTGGTTGGCCCTTATTGAACGGGGAGGCTGTACTTTCACACATAAAATCAATGTGGCAGCAGAGAAGGGAGCAAATGGTGTCATCATCTATAACTACCCAGGTACGGGCAACAAAGTATTTCCCATGTCTCACCAGGGAACGGAAAATATAGTTGCAGTGATGATAGGCAACTTGAAAGGCATGGAACTTTTGCACTTGATTCAGAAAGGAGTCTATGTGACAATCATCATTGAAGTGGGGAGAATGCACATGCCATGGCTGAGCCATTATGTCATGTCCCTGTTTACCTTCCTGGCTGCCACCATTGCCTACCTTTTCTTGTACTGTGCCTGGAGACCTAGAGTGCCCAATTCTTCCACCAGGAGGCGAAGACAGATAAAAGCAGATGTGAAGAAAGCTATTAGTCAGCTTCAACTGCGGGTGCTCAAAGAAGGGGATAAGGAACTAGATCCAAATGAAGACAGTTGTGTAGTTTGCTTTGACATGTACAAACCCCAAGATATAGTACGCATTTTAACTTGCAAACATTTTTTCCATAAGGCATGCATTGACCCCTGGCTTTTAGCCCATAGGACATGCCCCATGTGCAAATGTGACATTTTGAAAACTTAAACCTAGAGAATTTTCTGAAGATGTAACTGAGTCTTTCCAAAGATTAAAATTAGACAAATTCATTTAGCACTGTATGTGGAGAGAAAAATTCAACTCCAACTTCTCTACCCAAGTACAAAAGAGGGCGAAATTCATGTGCTTTTAAAATAAAATCCCATATCATGCCCAGCTATTTGAACTTGTTGTTTTTCTAATAAGTTTTAGTTGTTATACATTTTTGCTCTTATCCAAATAAGGACATTAGTATATGTTAAAAGCAAGTTAGTCTTTATCTTCAGATTACAATGTTTGTGACATTGATGCCACAGAGACTTAGTCATAATATTTCAGCTTCTTTTTTATATTTTATACTGTTTCCACATTTTTTAAATATTTGATATCTAATATCTCTGCTCAATAAACTTCATTCTAGCATTAAAACTTGATTTCATTTTCTATCATTAATCACTTTTATTAATAACCAGGAAATCTGGTTTCTAAAGCTACTGACTGGGTAATATGTTCTAAATAACTATTTTAGCTGATAGCACTTTTGGTTCTATAACTAAAAATATTTTAAATTATTATAGGTCTTACTTAGGGCAGCATTGCAAAAACTTGCCTTTGTTTGTCAGAGCTCTTTAAATCTTGGCATAGTGAACTGGCCGCGGTAGCAGATTTCCCTTCTAGAAGTGACCTAGTAAATGCTTTTCTTCTCAAACTGATGGTTTGTCTCTCTCTGCACATTTTGATGTCCCAGTATAGAAAGAGCTGAAATTTTGTTCAATTGCCTTTTCCAGTTGTATCTTTTGCCTTACTCTGCCTCCTCCTCTTTTCAAAGACATGAATAAAACACCTGTGTAACAGAGGCTGGAAGATTTGGGTTTTGTTGTTTTGATGAAAATCTTTATGAACAATATCCTAAACCATTGATGTCCAACTCAGATGCTACTTTGTGAGTCTACACACTGTGACTAAACTGACTTTTTAAAGAGTGGGTTGTATGGAAATAAAGTTAGATTGATGGCCTTTGGTAAAGAAAATTGACCATTATGAGCTGAAATTTTCATGTCAATATATATTTTTTATGCCACTTTTTGCTGGGCCTTTTCTCCTTTCTTTTCCTGCTATCATGTTGTTGATTCGTATTTTATAAGAAGTCCTAGCTTCTTTAGTCCTGGTGAGACTCAACCAGAAGTATGTCTTAGCATCCTGTGCATAGAAGTCAGAGACATTTATATTCAAAGTCAAAAGCTTTTATTGGTTTCCTAGCTGGTGAATAAGAACCACTGAGATACACTCCCAAGAAAGTATATGGCAGCACCAGTGGCTGCCCATGTTTGTTAGTTCACAAATCATTCTTTTGCTTCGAAGTCATAGTATGCCCTTGACTTAAGGGTAACGAAAATAAAGGCAGAGCAGACAGTGTATATATGGGGTCTCCCACTAGGGATGTTTGTTGATTTTGGCAAACATTTTATTAAAAAATTTATGATCTTTAATAGTCACTGCAATCAGTGGTTAACTTTAAGTGGGACGCTGAAGTTTTTCTTTTTAAAATCAGTAGCTGGTAGCTTCATTTTTGTTTAAAATGAGTTTTACTAAAGTGATGCTACTGTATTTAACCTTTTCCCCTTCCTCCTCTTCCCTCAAAATAGATCAGCAACAGATGTCAGAGTCTGCAGAGAAATGAGATTAGTCTTTATCTTTACCGCTGTCATTCCTAGGTATAGTCAATGTGAGAGTAAGGAAGTAATTTAATGTGATATGCTATTTTTTAAAAATAATGGTTTACATAAGATTTGCATTTTGAGCAAATGTGAGTTGAAAATGGTGGTACAGAGTTCACTATTTTTACTGCGTCTTTGGTCATAGTGCTAATATTTTGTTAAAACTTGCTATTTTATTGAAAATATTTTCTTTGAAGAAAAATGATAATCATATAGCTTTCCTGCATATGCTTTCAGATTTTAAAATGCATGCCTCATATTAATTGTATATTTAATTTTTAGTTTAATGTGACACTTGCTAACATGTCGCACAGGGACTGAATCCATCTATAACAACATAGAAATCACCCATAACATCATTTGAAACATTCAAGCCAATACATTTACAACATGCTCTAAGCTCTTATCTAATTGGCTGTGTTGCCTTTTATGTCATAATCACATCACCCAACAGTAAGCAGTATCTAGAGTGAGACTAGGATTTTTTTTTTTCAATCTAAAGTTTTTCTCTCTCTGCCTCTAATAAAACATCTGAAACTCATACGACGTCGTTAAGAATTTCTCACAAAAACATGCTGGAAGACAGTAAAACTTGCTTCCACCCAGAAGATTTTTTCCATTTTCTTACTTTAAATTGATTGTCAACAGATGTGGAAGCCACATCTTTTTCTTAGGTCGGTCCTTCAGTTCCTAGGCAGAGAGAGAGATGAATCTACTCAAGACTGGCACTCAGAGAAACAGCACTGCATCATCCTGGCTTGTGAAATTCAGTATTCTTTGGCTTCTTAGTCACAACTGTTGCAGAGCCAGCGCTGTTTGGACTGCTTACATGAACATATCATTTCATGTTGGGAATCGCATGCTCTCAGAGTTGGGGGAAACTGGAGTATTTGGAAGAAGCTCCATTTTGAAGAGAGTAGCAGGAGTTATTGTGTTGCCAGATGGAAAAATGCACACTGCGTGTAATCCCAGTACCAGTTTCAGCAGGGCAAAGATCTCAGAGCCGTGGCTCGCACTTATCGAGCGAGGAAGTTGTCCCTTCACACAGAAGATTAAGGTGGCCGTTGAGAAGGGAGCCAGTGGGGTGATCATCTATAACTTTCCAGGAACTGGCAATCAGGTTTTTCCCATGTCGCATCAGGCATTTGAAGATGTCGTCGTCGTGATGATTGGTAACCTAAAAGGCATGGAGATTTTGCATTTAATTCAGAAGGGAGTTCACGTGACAGCGATGATTGAGGTGGGGAGAAAACACATCATCTGGATGAATCATTATTTTGTCTCTTTTTTGATCATCACAACTGCTACTTTAGTGTATTTCATCTTTTATCATATTCGAAGACTTTGGGTAGCAAGGATTCAGAGCAGGAGATGGCAGCGATTAGCAACAGACCTTAAGATAGCATTTAGCCAGCTCCAACTTCGGATTCTGAAAGAGGGGGATGAGGAAGTAAGTCCAAACGGAGATAGTTGTGTAGTTTGCTTCGAACTCTATAAGCCTAATGATACAATTCGTATTCTGACTTGTAAACATTTTTTCCACAAGAGTTGCATTGATCCCTGGATTCTATCCCATGGGACGTGCCCCATGTGCAAATGTGACGTTCTTAAGGCTTTGGGGATTCAAGTGGATGTCGAAAATGGAACAGAATCTTTGCAAGTTCTGATGTCAAACGAATTGCCTGGTATGCTGTCACCTACTGAAGGGGGGACAAGTAATGAACCTCCTCCTGCAAGGAGGTCAGATAAAGTGACCTACATGGAGGAGGAAGAGGGGCACCTTACTTCTCAGAATGACAGCCAGCCTAACTCAGTAGCGGAAGATGTTCATTCTTCACCTTGACAGCATGACATTTGAGGAAGTGGATTAAACCTGTTTGTCAAATCAGGTCTCGATACTGACAAGCACTTTGTTTGAAGTGTGGTTTCTGTGTTCTTTTTTGATACTCTGGTAACTTTCTATGTTCTTCGTCAAGCCTCAAGTGGGGAAAAAAAGGCCTAGCAGGATTCTTAGTTTGATGTTTTACCTTGGCTAAATGTAACTTTTTTGTCAATGTCTGTTACTCCTGTGAGTATATATGTTTATTTCTATGTACATATGCATGTTAAAACCAAGGACAAACTTTTTTCCCTAAATGTTTTTTTGTACATATATTGGGCTTTCTTTCAGTAAGAAAATTGTTAATATATTTGCCTGTTGCTTATAATCTAGAAACTATCAACGAAGTTTGAAAAACAAAGCATCTTTGATGTGCTAGGAAGAGTAAAATTTATCTTTTGATATTATATAGTACAATATACTAATTTTGAAGTCCATTGTGCTGTGTTTTCTCATTCTTGGCATGAAATTTTGCTGTGTGAATTTTATTACTCTGACAAACAGTTCTTGCTCGAGCAACTAGTACATTTTAAATGATCTGTATAAAATCATATAGTGATAGCAATTTTGAAGGTAAAATACTAGCACTCTTTAAGTGACCAGCAAATATTTCAGTGCCCAGTATTTCTTATCATAATTGTTACATGTTCATAACATGTAGAAAGGCTAAATGATAAAGAATTCCTATGATATTTTGTCATGGTGTATTTACTTCCTGTATGTTGAACTATACTACCCAGTTTATTTTTTGCCGTTAAGATATGCCAGGTTATTTTGGAGATAAGTATCACAGTGTAGAAGTTATTATAACATCCTGGGATTATGTCTGTTGTGTTCGCTGTATTCCCAGGATAACACAGTGCTGGGCACTCAAAATTTTTGAGTGAATGAATAATGGTAAATATATTTTTTAGAATGTAACTAGCTATAATGTGTTCATCCGAAAAACTAGGCAGTTTATTCCAATCATGTAAAATAATGGGAACTTAATTCTGAACATTTTCATCCTAAGTCACTTCGACATAATAGAAAATTATGATTTTTAACCTAGAATTCATTATTATAATGTAGCATGCATAATTTTAATGAGGAGCTTTGAACTCTCCAGAGCTAACAGTGAAATTTGAATTCTTCTGCAACCTTAGAGAGAGAGAGATCTATTAAAAGGGATTTTATGAGTTGCTCAGTGCTAACAATACTGGAATTCAGAGATAGGCAAGAAGGACAGTGGTTGGTTCTAACTGTGGCTCCAAGGAAGACTATTTCATGGAGAGGGGGACACCTGTATAAGGCCAGGGAGAATTGGGATACAGCAGAAGGTGGGCACATGACCAGGTGAGGGGTGATGTCTTGCTTGGTACACATAGGCTTTTTTATACCAAACCCTAGAAAGGTTTTGACTTAATCACAAGGGCTACTCTTTGAAAGAACTGCAAAATACCAGCGCTGGAGGATTTAGCAGGAACACTGTTTTGAGTGCCTTTTTTTAGTTTACTCAAGGAGAGTAAAGTCATTCCTAAGGGACCAAGGATCATTGAAGAAACATAGGGACACTGATGGCCCTGCAAGAGCCAGTCCTGGTGCAGTCAGCTTCTAAGCCAACATAAGCTGTCATTCTCAGACTGGACATGGTTGGCGTCTCCGCCTGTAGGGGCCAGCAGCTCATAGAGGTGGCTACAGTGACTTCCACTGGTTGCTCAAGGAGAAGCATTGGAACTGTGGAAATGAATGCATCTGGTAGTGCTGGCAGTCCCCAAACCCAGGGTTTTAGGATCGTTACAGCTCTGTGTTCTCTTAGCAAATTCGTGGATTATGTGTTGCATGATAACCTGGCACTTAAAGGCTTTGTGATGTGCTTTTTACACTAACACCGCCATTGTGTTCTGCACCCTCATTGGTTCCTCCTTTCCTTTCTATCCATTTTTTTTCTTTGTCCATCGTTGTCACCCTTAAACGATGGTGTTGTCACCCTTAAATGTGACTTACCCACATGTGTAAGAAATTAGCATGTATACTGTTTTATAATTAGATGTCTCTTGTTAACATGGGCATTTAACAGTTAACACGGTGTCTCTGCCTTAAGAATTTTCAGAGGCAGTTCTTTCAAGGGTGATTAGAATCTGTGTTTGAAGTGGAATGGTAAGGTCAAGTTGGTGAACTTGGGAACTGTCATTGCTGAGTGCCTACCATGCAGTAGGCAGGGGACTAAGTGCTTTCCACAGCTGTTTCTTATGTCAGAACAAAACAATTTTAATTTAGAATGTTGAAAACAGATCAATAAAGCACTTTTACTCTGGGTTTAATAAGTAGGACCTGGAAATAGCACTGATATGTCAGATGTTAGGTGTTATAGATTTTTATCTAGTTTAGATTTTATCTAGTGGGCAGCACTGTTTTCTTTTGTACTTAGGGATGAAAATATATTTTGCCATAATTATATGGGACTATAACGTGAATTATTTTATTCATATTATATTAGGAATGATTTCCTAATACCAGTTTCATAATGGATTTCCCTTGCATTTCTCCTTTGTATATATTTTTACATTCTCTGGTAATAAAAATGGTCCCCTACACCCACCTCTGCTAGGTAACAGGTTGATATTCTTTGTAAAGATTAAACTTTCTTTTTTCTTTATTACTGGGATAAATTAGATTTACTATTTACTAAAGTGAAAATGATTCTAAAGCATTTACCGCTGATTGGGTGATACTGTAGGCGAATTTATTTATACAGTTCCTTGTATTACAAGACACACTGTACTAGTAGATAAAATCCTTGTCTCTTGCTGTAGAGTCCTGTAGAGCAGCGGTCCCCAGCCTTTTTGGCACCAGAGACCGGTGCTCCTATGAGGATCTAACACCTGATGATCTGAGGTGGAGCTGAGGCAGTGATGCTAGTGCTGGGGAGTGGCAGAAAATACAGATCAAGCTTCGCTCACCAGCCACCCACCTCCTGCTGTGTGACCTTGTTTCTAACAATTTACAGACCAGTACCGGTCGCAATCCGGGAATTGGAGACCCCTGCTGTAAAGAGATGTCGGTCAGCTACAATATTTACAGTAATGTGAGACTTCAGAGGATTTAATGAGCTAGAGATCTGTCAGTTCTGATGGTATTTAAGCTTAGTGTACAGATAAAGTGTTTTCCTTCTCTACAGAGTCACTGATGTTTGAAGCCGCACACAGAAATCAAGTTGGAGAAAAGACCAGAGTTTGGGGAAGCAGTGAAGTAAAAAGAGCAAGGCTTTACATGTTGATTCTGTGAAGGAGTCATTTTAGTGGTGGCTCCATGTTCTTGCTCTATTGTTTGCTATGAGCACCAATTTTTGTATTTTAGAATTGTTTATTTGGTTTTGCATTTACTGCATTTTTGAAATGTTTAGTCCTTAGTGATAAAAAATAAGGATCATGGGTTATTACAATTAACACAACTGTCTTTGACTACAGAGCTGGTTTTCTAAACCACCAGATCTCTTTTTGGGGTCGGGGGAGGGTAACGTGCTTAGTGATGAGCTGCTTCCTATGCACAGGTGTTAAGAGTCGTTCCATTAGTCTCCACAGAAATCTTCCTTTTTCACAGCTAAACCACAGTTTATAACACTGCTCTCCACAAGTATGCTGTCATCTTTGTCAGGCCTCCAAGGTACTGTATTCTTTTATGATTTCAGCTGTCGACATGAATTTTTC
>NW_024356249.1:14523797-14541912 GCF_902729225.1 Pteropus medius
ATATTTTTTATGCCACTTTTTGCTGGGCCTGTAGGGCCTTTTCTCCTTTCTTTTCCTGCTATCATGTTGTTGATTCGTATTTTATAAGAAGTCCTAGCTTCTTTAGTCCTGGTGAGACTCAACCAGAAGTATGTCTTAGCATCCTGTGCATAGAAGTCAGAGACATTTATATTCAAAGTCAAAAGCTTTTATTGGTTTCCTAGCTGGTGAATAAGAACCACTGAGATACACTCCCAAGAAAGTATATGGCAGCACCAGTGGCTGCCCATGTTTGTTAGTTCACAAATCATTCTTTTGCTTCGAAGTCATAGTATGCCCTTGACTTAAGGGTAACGAAAATAAAGGCAGAGCAGACAGTGTATATATGGGGTCTCCCACTAGGGATGTTTGTTGATTTTGGCAAACATTTTATTAAAAAATTTATGATCTTTAATAGTCACTGCAATCAGTGGTTAACTTTAAGTGGGACGCTGAAGTTTTTCTTTTTAAAATCAGTAGCTGGTAGCTTCATTTTTGTTTAAAATGAGTTTTACTAAAGTGATGCTACTGTATTTAACCTTTTCCCCTTCCTCCTCTTCCCTCAAAATAGATCAGCAACAGATGTCAGAGTCTGCAGAGAAATGAGATTAGTCTTTATCTTTACCGCTGTCATTCCTAGGTATAGTCAATGTGAGAGTAAGGAAGTAATTTAATGTGATATGCTATTTTTTAAAAATAATGGTTTACATAAGATTTGCATTTTGAGCAAATGTGAGTTGAAAATGGTGGTACAGAGTTCACTATTTTTACTGCGTCTTTGGTCATAGTGCTAATATTTTGTTAAAACTTGCTATTTTATTGAAAATATTTTCTTTGAAGAAAAATGATAATCATATAGCTTTCCTGCATATGCTTTCAGATTTTAAAATGCATGCCTCATATTAATTGTATATTTAATTTTTAGTTTAATGTGACACTTGCTAACATGTCGCACAGGGACTGAATCCATCTATAACAACATAGAAATCACCCATAACATCATTTGAAACATTCAAGCCAATACATTTACAACATGCTCTAAGCTCTTATCTAATTGGCTGTGTTGCCTTTTATGTCATAATCACATCACCCAACAGTAAGCAGTATCTAGAGTGAGACTAGGATTTTTTTTTTTCAATCTAAAGTTTTTCTCTCTCTGCCTCTAATAAAACATCTGAAACTCATACGACGTCGTTAAGAATTTCTCACAAAAACATGCTGGAAGACAGTAAAACTTGCTTCCACCCAGAAGATTTTTTCCATTTTCTTACTTTAAATTGATTGTCAACAGATGTGGAAGCCACATCTTTTTCTTAGGTCGGTCCTTCAGTTCCTAGGCAGAGAGAGAGATGAATCTACTCAAGACTGGCACTCAGAGAAACAGCACTGCATCATCCTGGCTTGTGAAATTCAGTATTCTTTGGCTTCTTAGTCACAACTGTTGCAGAGCCAGCGCTGTTTGGACTGCTTACATGAACATATCATTTCATGTTGGGAATCGCATGCTCTCAGAGTTGGGGGAAACTGGAGTATTTGGAAGAAGCTCCATTTTGAAGAGAGTAGCAGGAGTTATTGTGTTGCCAGATGGAAAAATGCACACTGCGTGTAATCCCAGTACCAGTTTCAGCAGGGCAAAGATCTCAGAGCCGTGGCTCGCACTTATCGAGCGAGGAAGTTGTCCCTTCACACAGAAGATTAAGGTGGCCGTTGAGAAGGGAGCCAGTGGGGTGATCATCTATAACTTTCCAGGAACTGGCAATCAGGTTTTTCCCATGTCGCATCAGGCATTTGAAGATGTCGTCGTCGTGATGATTGGTAACCTAAAAGGCATGGAGATTTTGCATTTAATTCAGAAGGGAGTTCACGTGACAGCGATGATTGAGGTGGGGAGAAAACACATCATCTGGATGAATCATTATTTTGTCTCTTTTTTGATCATCACAACTGCTACTTTAGTGTATTTCATCTTTTATCATATTCGAAGACTTTGGGTAGCAAGGATTCAGAGCAGGAGATGGCAGCGATTAGCAACAGACCTTAAGATAGCATTTAGCCAGCTCCAACTTCGGATTCTGAAAGAGGGGGATGAGGAAGTAAGTCCAAACGGAGATAGTTGTGTAGTTTGCTTCGAACTCTATAAGCCTAATGATACAATTCGTATTCTGACTTGTAAACATTTTTTCCACAAGAGTTGCATTGATCCCTGGATTCTATCCCATGGGACGTGCCCCATGTGCAAATGTGACGTTCTTAAGGCTTTGGGGATTCAAGTGGATGTCGAAAATGGAACAGAATCTTTGCAAGTTCTGATGTCAAACGAATTGCCTGGTATGCTGTCACCTACTGAAGGGGGGACAAGTAATGAACCTCCTCCTGCAAGGAGGTCAGATAAAGTGACCTACATGGAGGAGGAAGAGGGGCACCTTACTTCTCAGAATGACAGCCAGCCTAACTCAGTAGCGGAAGATGTTCATTCTTCACCTTGACAGCATGACATTTGAGGAAGTGGATTAAACCTGTTTGTCAAATCAGGTCTCGATACTGACAAGCACTTTGTTTGAAGTGTGGTTTCTGTGTTCTTTTTTGATACTCTGGTAACTTTCTATGTTCTTCGTCAAGCCTCAAGTGGGGAAAAAAAGGCCTAGCAGGATTCTTAGTTTGATGTTTTACCTTGGCTAAATGTAACTTTTTTGTCAATGTCTGTTACTCCTGTGAGTATATATGTTTATTTCTATGTACATATGCATGTTAAAACCAAGGACAAACTTTTTTCCCTAAATGTTTTTTTGTACATATATTGGGCTTTCTTTCAGTAAGAAAATTGTTAATATATTTGCCTGTTGCTTATAATCTAGAAACTATCAACGAAGTTTGAAAAACAAAGCATCTTTGATGTGCTAGGAAGAGTAAAATTTATCTTTTGATATTATATAGTACAATATACTAATTTTGAAGTCCATTGTGCTGTGTTTTCTCATTCTTGGCATGAAATTTTGCTGTGTGAATTTTATTACTCTGACAAACAGTTCTTGCTCGAGCAACTAGTACATTTTAAATGATCTGTATAAAATCATATAGTGATAGCAATTTTGAAGGTAAAATACTAGCACTCTTTAAGTGACCAGCAAATATTTCAGTGCCCAGTATTTCTTATCATAATTGTTACATGTTCATAACATGTAGAAAGGCTAAATGATAAAGAATTCCTATGATATTTTGTCATGGTGTATTTACTTCCTGTATGTTGAACTATACTACCCAGTTTATTTTTTGCCAGGTTATTTTGGAGATAAGTATCACAGTGT
The DNA here is from genome assembly GCF_902729225.1 of Pteropus medius. Taxonomy (NCBI): domain Eukaryota; kingdom Metazoa; phylum Chordata; class Mammalia; order Chiroptera; family Pteropodidae; genus Pteropus; species Pteropus medius. The sequence continues at coordinate 14,527,121 of NW_024356249.1, forward strand.
AGAAGTTATTATAACATCCTGGGATTATGTCTGTTGTGTTCGCTGTATTCCCAGGATATAACACAGTGCTGGGCACTCAAAATTTTTGAGTGAATGAATAATGGTAAATATATTTTTTAGAATGTAACTAGCTATAATGTGTTCATCCGAAAAACTAGGCAGTTTATTCCAATCATGTAAAATAATGGGAACTTAATTCTGAACATTTTCATCCTAAGTCACTTCGACATAATAGAAAATTATGATTTTTAACCTAGAATTCATTATTATAATGTAGCATGCATAATTTTAATGAGGAGCTTTGAACTCTCCAGAGCTAACAGTGAAATTTGAATTCTTCTGCAACCTTAGAGAGAGAGAGATCTATTAAAAGGGATTTTATGAGTTGCTCAGTGCTAACAATACTGGAATTCAGAGATAGGCAAGAAGGACAGTGGTTGGTTCTAACTGTGGCTCCAAGGAAGACTATTTCATGGAGAGGGGGACACCTGTATAAGGCCAGGGAGAATTGGGATACAGCAGAAGGTGGGCACATGACCAGGTGAGGGGTGATGTCTTGCTTGGTACACATAGGCTTTTTTATACCAAACCCTAGAAAGGTTTTGACTTAATCACAAGGGCTACTCTTTGAAAGAACTGCAAAATACCAGCGCTGGAGGATTTAGCAGGAACACTGTTTTGAGTGCCTTTTTTTAGTTTACTCAAGGAGAGTAAAGTCATTCCTAAGGGACCAAGGATCATTGAAGAAACATAGGGACACTGATGGCCCTGCAAGAGCCAGTCCTGGTGCAGTCAGCTTCTAAGCCAACATAAGCTGTCATTCTCAGACTGGACATGGTTGGCGTCTCCGCCTGTAGGGGCCAGCAGCTCATAGAGGTGGCTACAGTGACTTCCACTGGTTGCTCAAGGAGAAGCATTGGAACTGTGGAAATGAATGCATCTGGTAGTGCTGGCAGTCCCCAAACCCAGGGTTTTAGGATCGTTACAGCTCTGTGTTCTCTTAGCAAATTCGTGGATTATGTGTTGCATGATAACCTGGCACTTAAAGGCTTTGTGATGTGCTTTTTACACTAACACCGCCATTGTGTTCTGCACCCTCATTGGTTCCTCCTTTCCTTTCTATCCATTTTTTTTCTTTGTCCATCGTTGTCACCCTTAAACGATGGTGTTGTCACCCTTAAATGTGACTTACCCACATGTGTAAGAAATTAGCATGTATACTGTTTTATAATTAGATGTCTCTTGTTAACATGGGCATTTAACAGTTAACACGGTGTCTCTGCCTTAAGAATTTTCAGAGGCAGTTCTTTCAAGGGTGATTAGAATCTGTGTTTGAAGTGGAATGGTAAGGTCAAGTTGGTGAACTTGGGAACTGTCATTGCTGAGTGCCTACCATGCAGTAGGCAGGGGACTAAGTGCTTTCCACAGCTGTTTCTTATGTCAGAACAAAACAATTTTAATTTAGAATGTTGAAAACAGATCAATAAAGCACTTTTACTCTGGGTTTAATAAGTAGGACCTGGAAATAGCACTGATATGTCAGATGTTAGGTGTTATAGATTTTTATCTAGTTTAGATTTTATCTAGTGGGCAGCACTGTTTTCTTTTGTACTTAGGGATGAAAATATATTTTGCCATAATTATATGGGACTATAACGTGAATTATTTTATTCATATTATATTAGGAATGATTTCCTAATACCAGTTTCATAATGGATTTCCCTTGCATTTCTCCTTTGTATATATTTTTACATTCTCTGGTAATAAAAATGGTCCCCTACACCCACCTCTGCTAGGTAACAGGTTGATATTCTTTGTAAAGATTAAACTTTCTTTTTTCTTTATTACTGGGATAAATTAGATTTACTATTTACTAAAGTGAAAATGATTCTAAAGCATTTACCGCTGATTGGGTGATACTGTAGGCGAATTTATTTATACAGTTCCTTGTATTACAAGACACACTGTACTAGTAGATAAAATCCTTGTCTCTTGCTGTAGAGTCCTGTAGAGCAGCGGTCCCCAGCCTTTTTGGCACCAGAGACCGGTGCTCCTATGAGGATCTAACACCTGATGATCTGAGGTGGAGCTGAGGCAGTGATGCTAGTGCTGGGGAGTGGCAGAAAATACAGATCAAGCTTCGCTCACCAGCCGCCCACCTCCTGCTGTGTGACCTTGTTTCTAACAATTTACAGACCAGTACCGGTCGCAATCCGGGAATTGGAGACCCCTGCTGTAAAGAGATGTCGGTCAGCTACAATATTTACAGTAATGTGAGACTTCAGAGGATTTAATGAGCTAGAGATCTGTCAGTTCTGATGGTATTTAAGCTTAGTGTACAGATAAAGTGTTTTCCTTCTCTACAGAGTCACTGGTGTTTGAAGCCGCACACAGAAATCAAGTTGGAGAAAAGACCAGAGTTTGGGGAAGCAGTGAAGTAAAAAGAGCAAGGCTTTACATGTTGATTCTGTGAAGGAGTCATTTTAGTGGTGGCTCCATGTTCTTGCTCTATTGTTTGCTATGAGCACCAATTTTTGTATTTTAGAATTGTTTATTTGGTTTTGCATTTACTGCATTTTTGAAATGTTTAGTCCTTAGTGATAAAAAATAAGGATCATGGGTTATTACAATTAACACAACTGTCTTTGACTACAGAGCTGGTTTTCTAAACCACCAGATCTCTTTTTGGGGTCGGGGGAGGGTAACGTGCTTAGTGATGAGCTGCTTCCTATGCACAGGTGTTAAGAGTCGTTCCATTAGTCTCCACAGAAATCTTCCTTTTTCACAGCTAAACCACAGTTTATAACACTGCTCTCCACAAGTATGCTGTCATCTTTGTCAGGCCTCCAAGGTACTGTATTCTTTTATGATTTCAGCTGTCGACATGAATTTTTCTCATTGCTGATGACCAGGGTAACGCTGATTTCAAAACTTCTCTACGCCTGTAACATCTCCAATTCAGCAACACATCGTTGTTGCCACACATCAGGTTTTATCATTTTTGAAAACTTCTGAACTTACGGCATCTTTTTCAGAATTCCTTTTCTGAATTCACCCTCTCATTTCTACCACTTTCTCTTCTCATTCCAAGCAACGTTTCCCTTAATCATCCTTTTCAGCCCATCTCATCTTCTCCACCTTCAGCCTGGAATTAGTTGTAAGCCATTTTACTTTTACCAAGCACCACTAAATTCCTCACCTCCTAGGCTTTTTCTGCAGTACAGTTTGTCAGCTCTGAGTCATCTGTGCTGATTTCCACCAGGTCTCCTATTTAAATATCCTTTATTAATCTCTTAACTCATTCATTCATTCTCACAGAGCAGTACTTCTCAGCCTTGGCTGCACATCAAAATCACCTGGAGAGATTTTAAAAATGCTGCACCCAAAATCTCTGGGCTGGGACCTAGACATTTTTTAGTTACCCAGGTGATTCCAGTGTGCAGACAGAGGCCACTGCCCTAGGGTTCCAGAGAGCCTTTACATTAATCAAGTTCCTGATTTCACCCTCTGCTTCTTTCAGATTGATTTATTTTCACTTTACTGAAAATATTTAGGTAGAAATAGAAATATCAAGTTGTAAAGGGTTACATTTCATGGAGAAGAGTTGACAAAGGTTTCTGGGAGGATGAAGGAATGAAATTTAGCTGAAGAAGCAAGGAGCATTTAAAGAAAAAGATTACATTTGAAATGGAACTCTACCAGGTTGGGAAGAAAGGCATGCTAGCTACTGGGGCTGAGGAGGGGACGGGGGGGCGGGTAGGAGAGACAGTGTGAACAGCAGTGTTTTATAAAGTTTTGAATGTCATGTAGAATTTTGGTTAAGGAACTTGGAAATGAAGACAGGGAATTCCAGAGGCTATTGCAGCAACCCAGGAGTGAGGAGGTGAAAATACGAACGAAGGCAGAACAGGTAAATTGAGTGAGATGAATACAAGGTGGGTCCCTTCTAAGATAATCTCTGATGATTTTACTTGCCGATATGAATTTTCTACTTTATTTTTTAATGACTAGGATAACACTGATTTTAAAACTTGCCTATACCCATGACCTTCATCTTCAGTTCATGTCCAATTTAGTGGCACTTAGTGGATACAAAAGAGAAGACGTGGGTTGGGAGTTGTTGAGGAAGACTCAGGGATGATGCCTCGGGATCTGGCTTGGGCCAGCAGTTGATAATGATGTCATTCAGTGAGGTAGAAAATATAGTTGGGTGAAGCAAGTTTAGGGTAGCAGAGGAATTTGAATTTTGAGTATGCTGAATTTGAGGAACCTAAAGCACTTATAGGTGATGTTCATTGCACAGCTGAAAATATAGGTCTATGCTAATTAAATGTGATAAATGTAACAATATAGCAGAAGATGTGATACATTTTAAGTACTCACTTGTGGTGATTTACTAATGAAAGAATCAGACCACCATTTACTTTTACATTAGTGGTGACTTACGATTATCTAAAATTTAGTATTGCTATTTTGGACCTCCTGATTTTGTAGGATCACCATTTACGGTGCTATATGACTTTTCTTTCTTTCAAGAATGCTTAGCAGCCTGAATGAAGGTGGTAATTGTGGTAGGGATGGTGACGGTGGTAGTGATGATAATAGCAACAATATTCCAGGGTGCTGTCATGTGCAGCATGACTGGTAGAAACTCACTTAAACTTAATAACTCAATGAGGTAGGCATTGGGAGTATCTCCATTCCTTAGAAGAGAAAACTGAGACCCCGAGAAGCTAAGTTACTTGTCCAAAGTTAAACAACCAGTATGTGGCAGAGCCTGTATTTGAACATGGTCTGGTTCCACAGCTCCTAGTCTTGAGAAGCTAATTTTTAAGTAAAGAAGTATATGTTGAGTCCAGTTTTCGCTTAGCATGATAATCTCAAGATCCATCCATGTTGTTGCAGATGGCAGTATTTCATCTTAAGGCTGAGTAATATTCTATTGTATATATATACTACATCTTCTTTATCAAATCATCTATCAGAAGACATTCTGGTTGTTTCCACGTGCTGGCCACTGTGAATAATGCTGCAGTGAACATTGGGGTGCATGTATCTTTATGGATAAATGCTTTCAGATTTTTTTTTTGGTTGATACCCAGAAGAGGGATTGCTGGGTCATATGGTAATTCTATTCTTAATTTTTTGAAGAACCTCCATACTGTTTTCTATAGTGGCTGTACCAATTTACATTCTCACCAACATTGTATGAGGGTTCCTTTTTCCCCACTAAGCAAAGTAACTCAGACAGAAAAAGTTGAGAATCATGTGATTTCACTCATGTAGAATATAAAACTAAAAGCAACAAGTGAACAAGATAAACAAACCAACGAAAACTCATAGACACAGACAACAGTTTAGTGGATACTAGAGGGAAAGGGGGCAGGGAAACAGGTAAAGGGGGTCAAATATATAGTAAACAGAAGATTTGACTTTGGTGAACACACAGTGCAATATATAGATGATGCATTATTGAATTGCACACTTGAAACCTATATAATTTTGTTAACCAACGTCACCCCAATAAATTTAAAGAGTTTGGCCTTGGAAAAATCCCAACTAAAGGCATTGGAAGTGCTAGCAGGAGGCTAGTTGAGGTGATAACTCATGAGATCTATGCATAGCTAGGAAAGATAAAGGAGTATGGGTGGGCGAGGTTGTGGGCAGGGTATATCTGATTGAATAAGAAAAAACTAAAATTGAGCTGTAGGAAGCGATACTTCCTCTTAGAAAGTACTGATTCTGAAATTGCTCATTCTCTTATTTGAAAAATTGATTAGTGAGGGGTTTTACGTAGCCTTCCTTTCCACTGAAGTGTGAAAAGGATAAAAAATAATTTTAATGATTCTCATATCAGTCCATTTTAAAAGTTCAGCCATATGAAGCATGGTTGCCTATTGAAAAAACGCCAGTCTTTTACATCAGATGACCTGCATTTGTATCCTAATCTCAAGGCAGAACATCTCAGAACAGTGGCCTCAGACCAGCAACATTAATATCACCTGAACTTGTTGGAAATGCAACTCGTTCGGCCCCACTGCAGACCTGTGGAGTCAGAAACTCGGGGGGTCCCGGAAACCTGTTTTAACAAGTCCTCCAGCTGATTTGGATAATCAAGTTTGAGAACCTCTGCTGTCTCAGAGAGTCAGTTTATTTTTCAGAAAAGGATGCACCATACAGTTGTAACGAAATGGAAATAATATAAATTAAGATAATTGTGAATCTTAAGGCACTCCGCAAATAACAATTGCTGTTATTATACTAAGCTGTTAAGAGACACATTTGGGCATATTTCACATGTCCAGCTGCTCTCTGGTTTGTGCAGGACTTGTGCATGTATGTACCTGCTCACTCCTTTCCTCTCCCACTTCTGGTTTCTCTGCCACCATTATCACACTGCTAAAGGAGTTGTGAGAAAATGAATAGATTTTAGACATTTTATGAATTCCAAAGTAGAAAAATAGAAAAAAAAAAAAACCCCAAAAAGTAGAAACAGCTTAGGGCCATCTACACACTGAACCGGGCAGCCCACACTGCAAAGGAATAGTTTTTCAGACTAAAGGTATAAAAATAACACAAACTGTGGGCCATAGGTGAACTTGATAAGGGAATCATGTAAATTCCTAGTTTTGAGTCCATAAAACAAGCTTCACAGATGCAAGAGGGATACTCAGCATCTGTAAAAATGTAGCTGAAAAGAAGTGCAAGATGAGCCATTGGGCATCTAAACAGGTCACCTAAAGGTGCGTGGCGTCTTCTGCATTAATAGCAGCATTACATCTGTGACTAGAATTAATTACTGTCCTTTTCTTCACATTGATGGGGTGATCTTACCCGTATGTCAAATTCATCGATTAATCATTTCATTAATTGATTCAACAAATAATCATTGCCCTGGAAATGGATGAACTATCCAAACTCTTTGCCCTCATAGAGCTTACTTTCTAGTGGGAAGAAATTATGATAAGATAAGTATATCATATGTTCTGGAGAAAAAGAATAAACTGGACTGGGAACTGTAGGAGGCAGAGTTGCAGTTTTGAATAGAGGAGGCTTCACCCACAAGATAAACAATTGAACAAAGACCTGAAAGGAACGAGGAGCCTACACTGGAACACACACAGAAAACGTGAGTCATGTGTAAAGGAGAGCCACCAGGTCAGTAGGGGGGTCTTGTCAACTGGGAATGTTTAACCTGGGTGGTTAAACAGTGTCAGCTGCCATTAAATGCTTGAAGAATGACCTTAGGGAGAATTTAGATTTTCTTTGCTATAACAAGCGTTAGAAGTAGGTGAGAGGATGACAGCTGTAGGGAGAGTGTAGTCACCTGGAAACAAAGACCTTTTTAGTAGTAGGTCCTGCCTGTAGACAGGTTATTGCCTTGGGGAGCCAAGAGTTTCTCATTCCTACAGGAGTCTGATGTTCAGATGTCATTTTAATGGTGGTGGTAACAAGGAAATATGAGCTCTGGAAGGGCGATTGGATTTATACCGTGAAGTCCCTCCCAGTCCTGAAAATTAGATCCTGGAACTAAAAACACATTGTTATTCCACATATAGTTGCCATCTGGTGGAAAAATAAATAACTACAAGGTATAAACTACAAAATTCATTCAACAACTATTTATTGAGAGCCACTATATGGCTGGAAAATGTAATCAACACGTTTTGGGTTCATTTTCCTTTGACTTAACAGAATGTTCTCTTTTAAGATTAATTTACTTTCCAGAAATTTCTCATTTTCATTTTGAACTTCATTTATTGTAAAGGCTCTTGGCTTATCAAGAGTGACTAACTTGCTAGCCTCCAGATTCACATTTTATAAACCTAGAGTTTGAAAGGGTAGTAGCTCATTCTCCAGTGTGTTGGTAATATTGTGGAGAATATAATGATTTAGTTTTTAGAAATATCTTTCCTCTCAACTTCTGTCTCAACATGAGTATATCACCCATCTTAAGGAAAAGTTTCTTGACACATTGTATCTCCAGCAAAGGACCAGTGTTTATTGTTTTCTTATCCATTGTGGATCAGTTTGTAAATGCAAAATCATGTATTTGATGTATTCTGACATGCATAACAAAAATAACTTGGATTAAGGGAGGGATAGATGGAAAGAAAAACTAGAGTAAAATGATATTCTTAGAATTTAGGTAGAAGGTATATGTCAATAAAAGATTGTTCACTCTCAAGTTTTACATTCCGATTGCTTCAAATTTGATAAATAAAGGAATGGGATTTGTAAAATCCGTAATTTCCAAATCACTATAAACTTTTTAAAGCTTTTTCTGTATGTTTGGACATTTTCATAACAAAATGTTGGTATAAAATTATGCTTTTGGTGTCATAGCAACGTCCCTTTAAGTTTCTAAAAACTTTCTACTCTGTATTTGTTGAGGGACAGGTAACAGTTCAGATATCGGCATGATTCTGTGGGTCACATTTTGTATAACACTGACTGAAAACTTGTCTCACTGTATTAACAAATTTAGTTGAACAAGTGATATTACCCCTATTCTAGCGGTGAAGAAACTGACCAAGGATGGTTCAGAGTGCCTCAGCTTGTGTGATATCTCAAACACTCAGGTCTGATTCCTCTCTGGTTTTTGTTTCATTATTTCTCAGCTGATGAGAGGAGAGTGGCACAGAAGTAAAGGCGAGGTGAACAGAATTGCACAATTGAAGTTGGAATATTAATAAAGTTCTAAGACAGTGGGAGCATAGTTTGTTCCATATAATAAAAATAAGTCATTTTAAGAATTCATTGAACATTCGACATTCTGAGACTCCAGCAGCAAAACACTAAGTATTTAAATTTTTCTTTTTACATCATTATAATGAGGGGGAAAAACCTTTTTTCACAGAACAGGCAGAGGAGGTAGCCCCACCCAGGAACTTTCAGACTTTTCTGTTGTACCATGAAACATTGAATGAAATAGGAGAAGGGTGAGGTGATGGATGGGAAGATGTGGTATCGTCATTTCCTTCGTGTGCATGTGGACATTTACTTTAGAAATTCGCACTTACCATGCCGGGGCTCCCTTTTCCACTGGGGACACGATCTTCCATCCCTTTCATGGTCTCAGTCTCAGGGTCACAGAGATTAGAAGCCCAGCTAGGGCCCAGGGATCTTGTTTCTCTCTATATATTTGTGCTCAGAGTGAGTAGATTGCTAAGTTCTATAGTTATAGAGTTAAGGAGAATTCGACATCAGTTTCGGGAGATTTAAACTAATCAGTGGGTTGGAAAATACCTATAAAGGAAGACTTAAATGTTTTTCTATTAGCTGATATTAGAATTTAAAAAGTCTTATAAAAATGTTCTAATTTTGATAAGACAATGGAGATAGCATACATATATTTTTTCTAAAAATAGTTTTATGCTTTCAAGTCACATTTATGTTCATTTGAATATTAAAAACTCATCTGCATTTCTACCATAGAAAATGTGAGAAGACTTTGGTAGTTTTGGGCTCTAGATTTGCACTAAAGGATTTAGATTAGCTCTAAGGAAGCGTCTTTGGAGAGTACCTGCTCTCTAGTGTACAGACAAAGGTCTAGAGGTATCACACACCTAAATTTATTTTTTAAATAAGCTATTTTTTTATATCAGATTTAAGTTATGATTTCTTCACATTTGGTAAATAAGGGAATAGGATTGGTTAAATCAGTGATTTCCAAATCTTTGGAATTTATGGATTAATTTAAAAAAAACTATATAAGAAAATATATTTTATGTAAATATAATAAAAACTATAGCCCCTTTTAAGTTATTTGCTAAGAAAGATCATTGCGACAACCAAAAATATTATCCCACAATTTAGTATTAATGTCATACTGCAAAGAAATGACTTGTTGGACTTTGCATTTCTACTGTTAAAATAATTGAATAAATGTTGCTTCATTAAAATTACTTTGTAATCTTTATGTTCATTTCTTTAGATTGAATTGGTGAAAATTTCTTTCCATACTGGTCAAAATACCATTCTTTGGGCTCAGTAACTTTCCAAAGTTCATTATTATTAAGGACCTAGTAATTTCCTTTAAAATTTGAGTATCTAATGATACCAGACCCTCAGAAGCTTTAAAGTTGCAGTTTTAATGAAACTCATAATCTAAGCAGGGGAGAGATACAATGATGCCATACAGAAGTTGCTACAGCATAAGAACAGGAATGTTTAATACCTTCGGAGATGGTGGGGATGTGCTAAGAAGGCTTGGAATAAAGAAATAGCATCAAGCTGTGGGAAGCTTCACAAGGGAGGCAGAGAGTAAGAGTAGTACATTCCATCTCCTGATTTTTTCTCTGATCCATCCACTCCTAACTTTCTCTAGCTCAGTTTTTTTTTAAATTAGTTTCAAGTATATGGTACATTGGTTAGACATCTATATAGTTCGTAAAACGATCCCCCCAGTTGCTCCCTCCCTCCCTGACCCTCCACCTAGCCAATGTATTAATGCTAACTGCATTCCCTTAGTTTTATCAACTAATGAACCATAAGTTGATTTAAAAAAAAAAAAAACAACAAAACGATGTCGTAGTAGTGAAGAGAGGGGCTCTGGAGCAAGACTCTATGCTTCAATTTTCACTCCTCCGTGGTCTGGCTATGTGACCTTGAAAATTGATCTTTGTATCTCCATACTCTTGATCTTTACCTTTAAAATAGATACTAACACCTACTTTATGTGATTATGAGAGTTAATGTATGTAAAGCCCCTAAAATAAATTTTATCTGTTTTCAAAATGCAATGTTTGTTGTGGGACCGACTCCCTGACTTAAATGTTTGCATGGCGTTCTAAGCTCCTGGAATAAAGACCAGACAGATGCCTTCCCAGGGCCTAACAAAAGCCCGTTTCTCCTCTCCAGCCTCCTCTTATCCCACTGAACTCTTGGTCCCTTCTCTGCCTCCCAAGGAGCCTTTTGCAAACCCACTTAGGCTAGCTGTGTTCCCCGCATCCACACTCCCTTGGCCTCCCCTCATTTCCAGACTAATTCCTCTCGGTCTTCAGATCTCCACTCTCCTTTTCAGGAAAGCATTTTATAACCTCAACTAGATTCAAAACCTTATTACAAATTCTCATGGCTCCAGGAATTCTCAGTAGTGTTCATCAAGCATAGTCATTTTAGTATGTGTAGTTGTTTCCCTCACTGTATAGTCTGAAGGCAGCCAAACCCATGTCATTTTGCTCACCAGTGAAAGTGCTAGCACTGAGCACGTTGCCCAGCACATAGTATGTTTTGATAAATGTTTATGGAACAAATGGTAAGGTATGGGGGAGGAAACTTATGGAGAGTGTCAAGAGCTAAACAAGTATTCCCCTTTATTAGAATAATATATATTCTCAGAAGCAAAGGAAGAGATGCCTGCAAAGGTAGGTTGGGGTATATGTGGATGGATGAAGAGAAGAGACTGGCACGACAATACAGTGCCAGCGGGGAATCCATTGACTGGCTTGGGGCGTGCAAAGTGACCTGATAAGAAATACTGGTGTTTATACTGGAAAACTAGGAATTACGTGATATCTAGTCAGTCTAAATTCATCACTGTGGCAAAGCTTCATGAATTGCTAACACTTGAAAAATAGTTTAAAAATCTATTGTTTCTCCCTGGACAGCATAGATTGTGATAATTATTACAATATTTCATTTAGCATTACTAAGGAGAAAAAGATGTCTCTTCTAAGTGGGGCTCTTGTACTTTCTCATCATTTTCCTGGCTGAACACATGCTGGCAGCCTTCCCAGGAACCATGTGATAGATAGCCACGATGATTTGGCAAGCAGATAATGTTTTTCTCGTCATTACACAATCCTTTTGAGTCAAAGAAGCAACGCATGGTTCAGCTCAAAAGCAACATGTGAACAAGAGTCGCTTTTGTGGAAAAGTGTATTTGAAGTCTAGTTTGGACAGCTGAGCAGACTTACCTTTCGCAGAAACAGTTTCATGTTGTGGTCATCACATTTCAATGTTGTCATTAGTTCACCCATGAGTTAAGAGAGTGACTTCTCTGATATATAAGTTGAGCAGGTGAATGGAGAGGGTGACAGTGGGCAGTGCTCAGGCTGAAGACCCACGTACAAGTTAAAACTCACTGAAGTGTGGAGAATTGTAACATACGTAGTATGTTATAGTTTTGTGATGTCAGCTTTGCAACCCCACACTGAACTGGTTAAACGTTTGATGGCATTTTCAGAAGAAGGTCATTGATCGATAATTCCACAGGTGTTGGCCATCGTCTAACAGCACGTACAGATGCCAGGGCGACCCCTGGTGGGAATGGGGGGTGGTATGGTGAAGCGGGGGACTCAGAGAGAAGAATAAGTAAAGAAATGTTGCTTCTGGATTCCAAAGACAAGGATTCGGTCTCTGTTCCTCCAGTAACTTTGTGACCAGTCACTTCTCAGCCTCAACCATTCAATCTGTAAAAGAGATTGAAAATGGAGAAGGCACAGGGTGATTGTGGGGATGAAAGGAAATGATGTGTGAAGAGTTCTAGAAAGATAGAATATCCGCATATCAGAGAGTTTGTTGATAATCTGAGTTCCCATGGCAGCTTCAACAGCAGAATAGTGACCTATTATAATACTATTCCAGACGGAACTTCACGGAGATCCCAGGGCCCAGCTCAGAAAGCTGGTATATGTGTCCCTGAGGCCTGGAGACCAGCTCTAGGACCCTCTCTGCCTGTGGCCACACTTCACCTGCTTTTAACCTCCTAACTGTTGTTATGAATGGATACAGGAGGAAGATAGTTGATAGCTAGTCTGACTAAATCCATCATTAACAGTATCATAGCTAACGCCTGAAAAGTTACTTTTAAAAACTATCATTTCTGTAAGAACAACGCAGATGAGAATTAGACAATATTATGTTTTTTAGACAATATACATTTTACCAAAGTAGTTTTCACTTTCCTCTATGACATCACTCATACTTCCCTCTAAGATAACTTTCTCTCTCAATTCATATGGACAAGGGCCATGTCTTATACTTTATTATGTATACATATAATTGAAAACCAGTAAACACTACTGGTCAGTTATTTAAATTATTCAAATACATGGATAAGGAAGTTAAATTATTAGTGTAATCATCCAAACCATTTATTCACTCATTTACTCATTCAATGGATATTTTCTAAGTGCTTGTCGTATGCTTGGCCTGCTGCTAGATGCTACAGAAAGAGTGGCAAATGGAACAGTCTTTGGCTTCAAAGACCTTACTGTCTAGTGAGTGAAAAATAAGATGGTAATAGAATTTTCACTTAATTATTACAGTTACAAAGTGACAAAGGAAAAAGAAAGGATGCTAGAATGATATACAATACAGATTCTGGCTGATTCAAGGTGATTGGGAAAGGAATCTCTGAGTCAACTGAGTGGGGATCCAAAACTTTACTAAGAGAGACTATTAGATAGTGAGATGGACAGTGTACATTTTTTGAAAGAAGGCCAGTGGAACTGGAGCCTGGAGACTGAGCGAGAGAAAATGACTTGTAATGGAACCAGAGACGTGGCTTTAAGGTCTTGGTGATGATTTTGGTGGAAAGTCAGTAAAGAATTTTTAAGTCGGAAAAGGATTAAAATGACCATAATTTTTTTAAAAGAAATATCAGTTTGATACCAAAGAAGAGAATATGTTGGGGAAAATGACAGTCGCAGCGCGGCGGCTGCCAGGAAAGCTGAGGCAGGAGGTCCCGGTGGGTGGCTGTTCCTCTTCCCCACCCGAGTCGCAGTGAGGGGCCTGAAGAACTCTTGCGGTGGCCTGATGAGGGATTTGAAAGGAAGTCAAGGGTGGAATCAGCAGGATTTGGTAAGGTAACAGCCTCTCTGTTGGGAGAAATGACATGGAGGAGATGGAGGAGTGGAACACTTTCCAGGTCTCTCAAGGTAGGAAAACAGCTACGTACACTCACTGAAGCCGGCAGGCAGGAGGTCCAGCAAGTAACTGAACAGCCATGAACTCCACGGGAGTCTCGTTCAGTGTGGTGAGTCAGCGGGACGCGGGAGAGCAGTAAGGTGAACCGTGAGCCAGCCTAGGACGCATGGGTGGTTGATCTCACCGCGGTGGTGTCGGGGTGCGCACATGTGCGGAGTGGGGCACCCCAGCCCCAATTGATGGCCGAAGGCATTAAATCCTAAAGAGGATGCAGGGAGGAAACGAGGCCTGCCTCTCTCCTCTGCACATAGGGCCAGGGGGACTGTCCTTTGTTCCTGTTTTCAGATCACCGTACTTCCTTGTGCAAAAGTCTCTTGCCTCTGGAGCTCATGACTTTCAGCTATACGGCCTCTCTGGGTATTTATCGGCCAACTGGTTCCTCTCCCACAGGCTTCCGTGTCTTAGGAAATCTATGAGTGAGATGCCTGTCTAATCCCATTCTTGAGCCTTAGCGAATCCAGTGTCTGTAGATAGTCATTACTCTTTTCAACAAAGAAGCTCTTTTTTGAGCTCTCACTGTGTATGGGACAGGCTCTGTGTTAGGCACTGGATTCATTAACAAACCTAAGACTCTGCTCTGGTGGCATTTACTTTCTATTTTGGGGAGACACAATAAATGCATGTGTGGTGGAGCAAGATAAAAGGATAAGGGAGCAAATGGAAACAATAAAGCTTTTCGCAACAACAACAAAAAAAGTGGGTAAGGAAGATGATATTGGGGAGGAGGACAGGGTTTCCTCTGAGGAAATGACAGTACTGAGACCCAAGCGAAGTAAGAGTAAACCACGTGGATTTATGAATGAATTTATCTATCACTGTGTAACAAGTTATCGCAAAATTAGCGTAAAACAAATAAT
>NW_024356249.1:14542739-14626951 GCF_902729225.1 Pteropus medius
TCTATGGCACATCGCCATACACACACACACACACACACACGCACGCACACACGCACACAAGCATGCACGCACACAAAATTTGTTGTTCTGCCTCTATTATTTAAGTCTTTATTTTTGGTTAGTGCAATCTAGGTACCCCAGTGAAAAACTGTGAGTCATATACTTTTTTTCCTGCCTTAATTTCCACATTCTGTAATTCACCAAAATATGTTAATTCTATCTCCCAGCTCGCCTTCTTGCTTCTACCTTCCTCTCTAGCCCATGACCTTTACCCTAGACTAGGCCCTTACTAATTTTCACCTGGTGTATGGTACTCCTCTGATAGCTGATATCCCAGTCTCTGCTCTGGTCAGTTGTCATCTACTGTTGGTGCTACCACCAGTTATTTGTCTGCATCATGCTTCTCAGTATTTCGGTACCTAGGTCACCCAGCCGTCATTGACTCCCAGTCATGAAAGATGCTCAGATTCCTTGCCTGGCACACAGTGCGTTTTGCCACTTGGTTTCCGTTGCTCTGCTTGGCCCAACTTCTGCTGCCTTCGCCCTTAAATTTAAGGCTTCTCCAGTATAAAAATTCTTATTTTCCTCAAAAGATCTTGCTGCAGAATGCCTCTATGCTTTTTATTCCTGTTCTTTTGTTTTCCTGAAATGTATTTTACTCTCCCTTTATCCCTCACTCAGCTCATAGTCAAAACAAATTGTGAGTCCCTTGACTCTGTCCTGTGCTCTCCACCTTCCCCGATAGAGTTCAAAACTTACTTTCTTTTGCTTTTCCTCCCTTTGCATATGTTTCCCTTATTGCTTTTACCTGATTATATTTTATTGTTTATCCTATCTCTCTCCAGTAGTTTGAGCTGTTTGAGGGCAGGGTTTTAGGTTCATTCATTTTTGTATCCCCAGCACTTAGCAAAATGCCTGACACGTTGTTAACTCTTCGTAAATGTCAATTAAAAAACATGCAGTTGGACTGAGTTAGTAGTATGGCTTTAGGTATGGGCTTATAGAGGAAATTATGACTCCAAAAACCTAAGTTCATTAGTGTCCTTGATTCAAAAATGTAAGATTTGGTTACTTGGTGACATTTAGCACTGACTGCATTAGAAGAAGCTGGAAAAAATAAAATGCCTGCCAACTTAGAGTATTCAATAGCAAGTAATTAAATGTTTTTCTGAAGCCAGTCTTAAGGTATTTACATTGCACTTTAAAAATATCTTGCAGTTCCAGCTTTATACAGTTACCAAGTTTTTAAAAGTTATTTGTTTCAACTTGAAATATTTTTCCATAGAAATAATATTACATACAGTGTTTCAGTATTTCTGTATAAAATGTAGTCTGGAGCCAGAAGCCACTTAATAATTGAAAGGAAAAATTAATGTAAACCATGAGGTTTACATTACAATGGGTAAGGAAAACTAAAGAATACATTAGTAGCAAAAACTACAATGGGTAAGGAAAACTAAAGAATACATTAGTAGCAAATACAGGAAGCACAGCACCCAAAAGAATAACAAATCTGGAAGAGGGTCCCTCTCCCTTCATCCCCTCGGCTAGAATCTGCTGATGGCAGAGAAGTTGACCGAAGTGCCAGGCTGATGAGGCTCACGGGGAATCCGCTTTCCGGGGTGCTGGTGGGAAGTCCATCTACAGGAAGGTGCCGCACTGCAGAACTCACTGAGAATCTGCCAGTGGGGGTGCTGCAGTATGAAGCCACCATCAGGGGGCTGGAGGGAAGCAGCCCATGGGTTGGTGCCATGTGCCTCCAGGTAAGAAGAGAACCAGGAAGAAGACTCCTTCCTCCTCCCATGTCCTTCCATTGCCCTTTAAGATTGTCCCAGCTGGCATAAGTAGGGCAATGGGGCGGTAATGCTGAAAAGTAGTAGATCGACAGCTAGCAGAGTTCACCCGTTTGACTGCTTGAGCTTTCATATGTTCCCAATTAAGATTAAAAAAAAATTAGAATAAAAATGTATCATTTATCTTGAATTTTAGTGCCCAACGAGAATAGTGCAGTTAGATGAAAATAAGGAGATGAAGACACCCCTTAGTGCTCTGAAGTAGTTAATGGCATTCTCCGACCAAAAATACTGTTAAATATTTTAATTTCATTTTCTTCAATCTAGATATATTAAACGCACGATTCTTATGTCTGTAACTTAAGAATTAGTTGTGGCTCAGAAAAATAGAAAATGAGACAGTCTTTCCCGTATAACTGAGCCAGAGTTGGTAAAGAGAGAGGATGTGTGTGTTATTCACATTTCCCCGGTTTGCTACATTATTCAGTCATCCAAAATATTTGAGAATCAGGATTCCTCCATCCATTGAGCAAAGGTAGGAAAAAGAACTTTGTGTGTGAATGACCCTAAAAGGGAAGATACAAACTGGTAAGGAAAAGGTTTGGGGTCACACGAGAGGCCAGCTCATGTGGAACGCACTTGTTGCTTGCACACATGCAGGCAGACGTGGTAGTAGCATGGCCCAAATAGTGGGTCATAACTTGAGATACCTCCATATTATGAATCAGTTCTTAGGGTAAATGTTGACATGAATTTTTGTTCCATAGCTTAATAACAGGTATAACTTATGGAGGCCGCAATAAATAGTCCTGCAGACTCTTCCAGAAGAATTGTCATTATAGGAAGAAAAAAGCAGGACTAAAAAAAATTCTCATATGACCCATAGAGGATTCTTAGGACTGTTGATGACAGAATAGGTGTTAATGAATGTTTAGTGATATTTGTTTATATTTGGGTCTGTAACTTAGAAGAGAGGAAAGATTTATGACTGTCTGATGTCTCTTACATAATATGACCTTATTACTCATCTCTTCCTACCCATTTCACCAGCATCTCTCTCTGTGGTTATCATTGTTTATATATATGTATATATATATATATTTTTTTTTTACCTGATATTAGCAGACAACTAGAAGTTTCTTAAAGATTTAGCTTTTCTATCATCAATTTTTCTAGCTATGAGGAATGTATGAGAAGTTGGAGGATTGAAATTAGGGATGGGGTGTACCCTAACCTTGCAGGTGTGAATCAGTTGTGATTGACAGTTACACATGATATTGACTTGAATACTGGACTTACCACACAGATGAGGCCTTCAGATCTTCACTCAAATAACAGGGGACCTTATCCCTGCCGAAGAACTAGCCAGAACTCCCAAGTACAGATAGGGAATTTGGGTTCATATCTACAATTTCTTCTTAAGCAGCTCTTCAAATGATTCACTTGGCAATGATGTCCATGACACTCAGTGGGGGGCATGTAGGTCAAGGTTGGATCATCTTACAGGTTCCTCAGCACTCATTACCATCCTAAACATTTCAACGTTTTAGAAAGATTTAGGGCCCCCATTAAATCATTAGTTACTGTATATTATAAAACATTTGACTCACTGTAGACTACTTGTTGTAACTCTGGCTGGATTGCAAAAAGCAAGTGGTGTTAGTGTCCCTGCTTAATATAAATGGATTTTTCTGATTTTGTCTTTTGCGTTTTTTTTCCCCCCCAGGTTTTTCTGAAGAGTGATCGAGTGGCTAGAATGGTTCAGAGTGGAGGGTGTTCTGCTAATGACTTCAGAGAGGTGTTTAAGAAGAACATAGAAAAACGTGTGCGGAGTTTGCCAGAAATCGATGGCTTGAGCAAAGAGACAGTGCTGAGCTCATGGATAGCCAAATATGATGCCATTTACAGGGGTGAAGAAGACTTGTGCAAACAGCCAAATAGAATGGCCCTAAGTGCTGTGTCTGAACTTATTCTGAGCAAGGAACAGCTGTATGAAATGTTCCAGCAGATTCTGGGTATTAAAAAGCTGGAACACCAACTCCTGTATAATGCATGTCAGGTAAGTAAGTGGTCCATGTTACTTCCCATTCCCCTGCTTGACTCAGAATGCACATCAAGTGTCTATAAGCCTGGGAAGATGTACTTTACTTTCTGTAATCACTTTGGTTGAAAAGTTGAGTGAAAGTGATCTTAATAAATCAGATAGTAATATTTGAAAGTTTTCAGTCCATTTTACGCGGTAAATGTTCCCATGTGCCCTATTTTAGGACATCAGATTTGTGCTAGTTAGGTGTATATGGGACATGCCCCAAATAGTAAAATAGAAATCATGTATTATCTGAAGAATCTTAGAAATTCATAATAAGCAGGTATTCCTCAGTGTAAAATAATTTTTCATAAAGGTATGATGCTGGTCTTCTGAATTTTATGTAACTGCAATTTCAGACTTTTTTCTTTTACCTGGCCAGATAGAAATTAATTGAAAATGATTGCTAAACTACATAATTTAAAGAGATGACTGTGAATAATATATTTTCTTTTCCCTTCTTATTCAGATGATACATACAGAAAAACTGAATAAAATGTTTGTTCCATGTCTTTCATCTTTAGACCCTATGATGTGTCTAATAATGTATTCCTTCCACATTTGCATTTTATTTGCTTATTTTAGAGGTATAAATTATTTAACTATGCCCTAATATACAATTTAAATTGACAAAATTCTGGCATTTAAAAGTTCATCAGTTCATTAAGAGTTACACTCTATAATGTGCATATGTTTACATTTATTTTTAATCTTTTTGCAGACCTACCTCTCTTAATTTCAGTATTCCATCCATGTCATTTATTTTGCATTACTAATTTGTGGATCATTTAAGATGAATAAATTAATAGAATTAATTAATAGTAAAGTATTGTGGCACCTTAACCCTGTGAACAATTTGGCATTCACTGTAATCGTTTTTACTGTGTTATTAAACCAGCTGGTGGTTTGATAATAGTGGAGGATGACTGTAAAACCAAAATCTTCTATTTTAAAAGACCAGTGCAACTGGGACTTTGTATTTTTAATGAAACAATAGCTAACTTGTACAGTTAAATATTTATGAACATAATTTAGTAGTAAAATTTAGATTCAACTGTTCAGGTGATATTTATTAAATATTTATTCATGTCAAAACCTTGCTAGGTGTTGGGGAAATCAACTTGAGCAAAATAAAATATTCTCCATATGCTGAAGCGTAATAGAGCAGATAGACCTCTAAAATAAGTTATCACAAATGCATTAGAGTTTATATTAGATGTTACAGGCTCAAAATAAATACTTATGGACTTTTGATTTTGTTTATTAACTCAAAATGTTTTAAAATTAATCCTTTGCTTGATTTATAAGATCACTTCTACAACAAGGGTGTGGATCCTCTGATTTTTGTTCTCTATGACTTGAAACATCTAATTCAAATCTTCCAAAAGAAATCTTCTGACAGAAATCTGTTTATGTAATAGATTTATTTTTCCATTTAGGTCTGTCGGTATTTGCCTCATGTATTTTGATGCTCTGTTAGGTTCGTACACATTTAGAATACGTCTTTTTGTAGAATTAACTCTTTTATCATTATATAAAGACCTTTTTTCTGAACTCCACTTTGTCTTACGCGGAGATAGCTACTCCAGCTTTCTTTTGATTAGGCTTAACAGGATGTGTCTTTCTCCATCTTTTTACATTTAACTTGATTCTTTAAAGTGGGTTTCTTGTAGACAGCAAATAATTACGTCTTGTTTTATTTTTTTAATATAGTCTGACAATCTCTGCCTTTTAATGGATGTGTTCAGACGGTTCACGTGTAAAGTGATATCCTTGGGTTAAGTTCTGCAGTCTCCGCGTTGCCGCCTCCTCGCATTTGTTGTCTTCCCCTTCCCCTTTTTCTGACTTCTCTGATTTTCATTGAATATCATATATGACTTTATTTTATATCCTCTTTTGATGTACTACTTATACTTGTTTTTTAAAAAACTTGTTTAGCGGTTGCCCTAAAGTTTAAAATATACATTTTTAAATAATCTAAATCCACTTTTGAATAACCCTATAAAGCTTTACGTGTAATGCAACTGTCCCATAATAGAGGACTGTGAATTCTTTCCTCCCATCCCTTGTGACATTTCTGTGATTTGTTTCACTGACATTTCTGTCTTTGATTTCACTGATTATGTGCAATAAAATTTTAGATTAAGAAAAGGAAAATAAGAAAGATAAAAGATTATATTTTACTTTTATTTGTTCATTTACACTTTTCTTTATGTAGATCCCAGTTTCTGACCTATATAATTTTCCTTATATGTGAAAAACTTCTTTTAACATTTCTGGCAAGGCAGGACTACTGGTGATGAATTTTCTCACTTTTTGTTTGTCCGAGAAAGTCTTTGTTTCTCCTTCATGTTTTACTGGATATGGAATTATCAATTAGCTGTTTTCTCTTTCAACGCTCTAAAGCTTTCACTCCATTCTCTTCCTTCTTGCGTGGTTTGGGTTGAGAAGTCTGACGTAGCTTTTCTTGATTCTCTACAGGTAAGGTATTTTGTCCTCTGGCTTCCTTCAACATTTTCTTCTTGTCTTAGTTTTCTGCCATTTGAATGGTTTAGGTTTTTTTTTTTTTTTTTTTTGATATCTCTCTTGCTTGGTGTTTTCTAAGCTTCCTGGATCAGTGGGTTGGTGTCTGTCATTAATTTTGGAAAATTCTTAGCCATTATTAGTTCGAATATTTCTTTTGTCCCATTCTCCCTTCTCCTTCTGGTATTGTACTTATATTTATGTTACCCCTTTTTGATATTGTCCCATAATTCTGGGATGTTCTGTTTTGTCTTTGACTTTTTTCTCTTTGCATTTCAGAATGAGAAATTTCTGTTGACCCTTTTTCAAGTTCCCTGGCTCTCTCCTTAGAATCGTCAAGGTCGTGGATAAGACCATTATAAGGCATCGTTCATTTCTGTTAGTGTTTTTCATTTCCAGCACTTCCTTTTGATTCTGTCTGCTTACATTACCCATCTGTTTTTGCATGTTTTCAACTTTTTCCATTAGAGTTCTTAACATATTAATAATAGTTATTTAAATTCCTTTTTTGAGAACTACAACATCTGTGTTACATTTAAATCTGGTTTGGGTGCTTGTTTTTCTGTTTCTTTTTTTTTTTTTTCTTCTTGCCATTTCGCATGCTTTGTAATTTTTTGTTGAAAGCCAGACATGTATCAGGTAACAAGAACTGAAGTTTTTTCGCCTTTAATGTGAGGATTTATGTTAATCTGCCTGGGATTTGTTTAATGTTTGTCGTAGCCATAGGTACTAGCAGTTTCACATTCTTCTCACATCCTTGTCTTTGTCTCCTCTCTTGACTTTGGGTTTCCCTGAGTGTTTCTCCTAGAGAGTCTGTCTTGCAGCTCTTTTAGGTGTGATCCACTGTTGTACTAGAGCTGTGTGGGTGTTATGGGAAGGTGCTGGGGAAGAGGGTGTGCTCTATAATCTGATTAACAATCAGTCTTTTAGTCGGCCTGTGTCTTGGGAGTGTAACCATCACAGGTATTTCTGTCCCTTGTCTTGGAATATCACTTCCTTTCCCACCCATGACCCTTATTCCTTCCCCCAGCTAAAGCATTCCCAGTCTGTTTCCTTGAAGTCTTGTTGCCTGTTCAGTCTGTTTTTATGTTTTGTTTTGTCCTTTTTTTTTTTTCTTTTTTCTTTTTGCTCATGAAGGAGATAGGGCTGCCACGGACTGCAGAGGGCAGCCTTCTTTTCCTCTAGCTAGGATGTTTTCAGTGTTTCCTTCTGTCAAAGTCTGTCCCCCTTTGTTAGGGAAAGGAATTTGGGAGGTTTAACACTGGCTTTCCTTTCCCTCTTCCTGCAAGGTCCACGTGGGGATCTTTCTTGGATCCTTACGGTAAAAACTTTATGGGGTTACTGGACAGAAAGCCCAGTAAAGTGTGGGAGCCCCCTTATGATTGCAGCCCCAGGATATTCTCCCTCTCTGCACTCAGCTTTTAGTAATTAGTCCAAATTACAAGTCAAGTAAGCAGTCCTCCTCTTTATG
Organism: Pteropus medius; assembly: GCF_902729225.1. Taxonomy (NCBI): domain Eukaryota; kingdom Metazoa; phylum Chordata; class Mammalia; order Chiroptera; family Pteropodidae; genus Pteropus; species Pteropus medius. Next base: position 14,550,613 of record NW_024356249.1, read on the forward strand.
GCCCCACTGACTTCTGCTGTAAGCGCTTTACCGTTCTGGTTTTGCCTGTTTCTCCACATTTGGGGGTTAGTTATTTAACCTGCAATTCAGTTCTCTGTAAAGTCCAAGAAAAGGCATTGATTTTTCAGTTTGTCCAGCTTTTTATTTTCAGGACAGGACTGCCAGCTCTTTATATGGCTTAGCCGAAATGGCAGTTCCTTTCTTTGGTTTTGAGATTTGAAAGAAAAGTGTAAGAATTATTTTTTGATTGACTTAAAAACATAATACATCACAAAAAAGACTTCTATAAATAAAAGAAGAGCTTTCCTTTGGAACGACAATCATTTTTACAAAATGAATGAAATTATGAAAATGGATCATTAAGAAAATAGCTGAGATTCTGTTTTTTTTTTTTTTTTTCTCAAGGGCATATGTGTTTTAATTTGTTCTTTTGTTGTCTTTCAACAGAGGTTAAAAAAATAAAGATGATAGAAATGGCAGAAAATAGCCTGCCCTTTATAGGAAAGTAATAGTCTGAGAAGTTGGGATAGTAGAGCAGGGCTTGGGGTTGCTGAGAGAGAATCTAAAGCTAGCTGAGCAGCTGGCATCTGACTCCAAAAACAAAATTTAACACCACTTTCCCTGTGTCTCAGAAAAGGCTTTGACTCTTGCTAACTGTAATATTCATCTGTATTTGTTTATTCTTATCTGGTCCCATGATTTTGCCAAGAGTGATTCCCTAGGAAATCTCAAGGATGCGTTTCTTGCTTTAGAGTCAGAAGTTTAGGGTAAAGAGCTGTTTTGCTAAGATGTGCAAGTTGGCACTGGCCAGACTGTTGGGAGTGTCTGGGGATTTGAGAAGGAATCAACATGAGTGAGAAGGGAGCAGAGCCAGCACTGCCACCTGATGCTGACATGAGCCTCATGTGGTTGTACTCTATCTCAGAACTATAGGATTAGCATCTGGAATGGAAAACAGGAAACTGTCTTCTGAAGATGCATAGGTGTTTACATTACTTTTGATCAAGCCAAGAACTTACAAATTATCAAAACTAAGACATAAAGGAAGAAGTCCTAAAACATTAAAATAGAAGAAATCAATTAAATTATGAAATCAAGGATAATTGAAAGAAAAGCTATTATTTACATGTTACTAGAAAAAGATGAAAAAGAATAAATAAAAACAACACAAATATGTCATAGATTAGCTACTGTGCTATTAAAGCTACTCATCATACTTTGGACTCTGGTTTGAGAATAATGTGTGTGTATTGGTGCACATTCATTGAACAAAATATTAAGTAAAAAAGCTCAAAGTGTGAATTCTAAAATGAGCAATGTAACAGTACAAGGATCTGAAATTGTCAGCCATAATTTACTTAAATCAGAATATTGGAGGTAAAGTAACGAGTGAAAGAAGAACAGTCTGTTAGTGGAAAGTTTAATTTCAGAATAATTTTAAGGAAATGCAGTGAAGTTCAAGTACATATAATTATACTTTTAGAGAACCAAAGTTATTTGATATTAAAGCTATGCTTTTATTGTCTTAAGTTAATACAAAATTTTATTTCATATATTTTTTTAATGACAATACTGTTACTTCAGTGGTACTAGTAATAAATCAGCTGCATTTCCTTAAACAAAATTAAGTATTTTTTAAAGATTATTTTAAAATATGACAAAGGATAATACAGTACATTCAAATCAATTAATTTTTCAAAATCATTTAGGGAATCTAGATAATTAGAAATTATGTGCCAAACACTGTGTGGAATAATAGGAACACAGAGATAAGACCTAGTTATTTGCTATATTTATTTAAAAAAAAGAAAAGAAAAGTGACTCTTATAAATGCCACAGTTTGTGGTGAGTCCCCGGCTCTGCCTTCTTGAGGCTGCGGAGAAGGCAGTATAGGGAAGACTGTATCATCTACAGAGGAAGAAGTTCACCAGTATTCTGGGCAGAGAGACAAGCATGTGCACAGTACGGGGGCGCGAAATAGCATGGCATTTGGGGAGCTGGAAGTTTTTGTTAGTGCTGGAGTCTAAGTGAGATGGGGCTGTAGTTTGAGATGACATTAGCAGATGTAAGGGGGTTACAGATTGCCAATTTTAAGTGACCAGAGTGGAAAATACAGTACCATGTCTACTGTAGTTCTCCTTCTTTTACTTCTGTATTTGTTTTTAAAGAGAATTAAGTAACTGAATTTTACAGCAATCTAAATTCCCATCTTTCTGCTAAACGCAACCTTCATTAATCTTTTATAATCTTATTCCATTAGCTGAAGAAAGTGACTCACCCACATTTACCTGAGTCAAAGCAAAGTTAACTGAAACCTTCCTCTCTAAATATCTCCAAATGCCTTATATGCTGAAAGAATTGTATTAAGTAATACTACAGAACTGCTACATCTTGAGAGATATGCAGGAATATTGATTTACAAATGGTTAAAAAGTAGTATGCAGGTTTTTGACTACCTTTCTCTAGAAATTTTAGCTTTGAGATTAGGCATTTTGGGTTTAAGGCTTTTAAAGAAATCACCAAATATAGGCAGTGGCTGTGTTTCTCACCCCTCTCAACTGTGAGTCTTTCCCTGGAAGTCCAGGAACAGGAGGCACGCTGTTCTGAAGACCCCCACGCAAGGTGCCTGAGGGGGGAGAAACGGGGAAGGCTCCAAGGAAATTGGCATCTGCCTTTCACTACTGCCATCTTTTTTCTCAACTAGCAGCATGTGATTGATAATACATTCTGTTTAACATAATTTGTCTACTTTGGCAGAAATAAAAAAAGCATGTTCTCCAGAGACAATTACATATGATAACAAAAATCACTTTCAAAGTAGGAAAATAAAGCTGTGGAGATGACAGTTAATGAGGTATATTTTTCCTGTGTATAATTTTAAATCTGAAAATGCTTGAAGAAAATATGCAAGTAAATGCCATTACATGGCCAGTTTTTATGTTTTCGGATCCATCAACGAGAAACTTAAGACCTTAAGAATAATTAGATTCTATATCTGATTTTGGAAGTTCTGGAATTAATAATTGAAATGACTATTAGAATATTTATATACATGTTCACGTTTCAAAATAAATGCATCATGAGATAAATTAGATGAATCTGATTTATTCAAATGAATTGGAATATCTGATTAGCATATCAGATATTCTTTCTATCTTTACCGAGAAAGAAGTTTAGGTGTTATCCCAACTTTTCCACTTTTTTAGATGATAAGAGAACACACATCTACAGAGAATCAGGTATCTTTGTAGTAGTGAAAGTGGGAGTGAAAAGTAATTTTATTTTATCATCTATTCTTGACTGTCAATGAATAAAAAAGATGAAATGAATATACTGTTTCAAGTATACGTGATTATATCTGTCATGATTATTAATCACTGTCAAATCATTGTTAAAATATTCTATCAAAATTAAAATGGGATGTAAACGTAATATATATTTCATTCATTCAAAAATGTTTATTGAATACCTTCTGAAATATCAGTTACTGGGCTAAGCCATGAAAATGCAAAAATGACAAGATTTGTTTTTTTTCCCTCAAGGTATTTGCATGTGGTCAGGAGACAAATACGTAAACAAAATGTAACAGTCTAGTTAATCAGTATGTTAGGGGTGTGTATGTGCCATAGTGCGAAGGGTGTGTATGTGCCATACTGCTTGGATGGCAGTATCTTAATTTGGTATAAAATAGTTTGCATGAATTTCTTTCGTGCTCTACCCTGGCTACACATCAGAATGACCAGCGGAGCTTTAGAAACCACTGGATGCCTGGGCCCCACCTCAGACTAAGAAATGATTCGTGGAGGTGGGTCCAATGTCTGTTTTTTAAAAAACCTCTTATATTATGCTGATGCAGGTGCCCAGGGAGCTTGAGGACCTCTGGCCTGACAGTTCACCCAAGGACTTAATGCTATGGTCACATCCAGCGGGTGTGGGGAGGCTGGGAAACAGTCCAGCCGTGTGCCAAGAAGAGGTGATTGGCAGTGTGGAAAACCCGATTCTCTGTTGGCATTTTAACGAAAGTTTAAATGAAGGGTCTAAGGAGACAGAAATTCCTGAATTTTTGAAGATGAATAGAAATTTAAAAGAGAGGAGGAAAATAACGTTTACAAAGGCACAAGGAGAGTGGAAAGGCTTAGATTATGTTAGGAAGGTATGTCGTGAGTATTGCTGGAGTAGGCTGAAAGTTAGAAAAGTATTTGAATATTAATGGCCTTTTATGTTAGCTGGAAGAGCTTGGAGTTTATCTCATCCTGGGAAACATAGTCGAGCTATAAGCACAGAGGTGATGGGAACAAATTTGGGTTCTGGAAATATCCTTCTCTATGGTCTTAAAAATTGATTGCATATGGTCTGTATCCTGCCTTGCCCCACCTGTGGGCCTGGCCTAGCATAACTGAAACAGAAGTGGACCAGGACCTGCATGTAATCTTTCCCATAATCTCTAGGCTCCACTCCTTGCACTGCTGTGTTCCTGTTTTTATCTCTGTTGCCTATAAAGTTTCTAGTCTACTGGATTTCACCTAGGAATCTGTTTTCACATCTTCTTGAGTCCACGCCTGTTTTGTGCTTCAGAATTCCACTCTGCTCCTACACTTGGGACCTTTTGACTTAAGTTACAGTACTGGACCACCTGCTTGAAAAGGGACAAGATATAAGTCCAGGGCTTCAAGGAAAAACTGAGAATCAGCTTGGGTCTGTAGCTTAAGACATACCATTTTCTAGAACTATAAGTAAAACCCACATATTGCTCTCCTCTCTCTTATAGAAAAAATTGTATGCTTTGATGCCTCTCTTTCCAATTACAATGTCACTGATGCAGCATTTTTATTAATCGTGGTTTGATGAGGCATCTCTGATTAGAGTGTTTTTTAAGCATAGTACCTACTCTGGTCAGGCACTTTCGTAGGTTCTCAGTGTATAGTGTTTCTTCTTATGGAGAACATTTGGGAAAGGTTTACGGGAAAAGTTGAGTTCTGTCTTGTACAATGAAATATTAGATGTCTATGTGGAAATGACAGGTGGTGGTTGGATATACATGTCTGAAATTCCAGTGAGAAGTCGAAGTCAGAGATACAGATTTGGGAATCATTTAGATAAAGTTAGTATTTTAAGTCATGGGACATTATGAGATCATTTCAGGATAGTATGGAGATCAAGAATAAAAGGACTCAGGATAAGGGCCAAGGATTTAGAGACTGTACAAAGGGAAAAGAGACAGTAGGAGGAAAACCAGAGAGTGTGGTGTCAGGGAGGTCAGGAGGAGGCATTTCAAGGAGAAGAGCATTTATCTGTGCTACATGCTGCTCAGAGGTCAGGAAGAGAGGATGAAGTGACCCCTGAATTTGTCAAGGTGAAAGACACTGTGGAATGGTTGGGAGCAAACCTGATTGGAATGGGTTAAGAGAAGAACCAAGAAGATAAGAAAATAGAGTTAAAAAGAAAATTTTTAGGGAATTTATCCTGTAACAAAGAACATTATTTAAATTCCTTCTATGTAGTACATTGAATAATTTTATTAAAAATTTATTGGGCGCTTAGTATGTACCAGTCTCACAGCATTGGCCTTTGTTCTTTTTAAAAATATATATATATTTTTTCAATTACAGTTGACATACAATATTATATTAGTTTCAGGTGTACAACATACTGATTAGACATTTATATAACGTATGAAGTGATCACCCCAATAAATCCAATACCATACACAGTTGTTATATTATTGACTATATTCCCTACACTGTACTTTACATCCCCATGATTATTTTGTAACTACCAGTTTTTACTTCTTAATCTCTTTCTCTTTTTCACCCATTTCCCAGCTCCCATCCCATCTGTTAACCTTCAAAATGTTCTCTATGACTTTGTTTTGTTTGTTTATTTTGTTTCTTATATGACACATATAAGTGAAATCATATGGTATTTGTCTTTATTTCACTTATAATACTCTGTAAGTCCATCTATGTTACTGCAGATGGCAAGATTTCATGGTTTTTTTTTTTTAATGACTGAATAGTACTGTATATATGTACCACTTCTTCTTTATCCAGTCATCTATTAATGGACACTTAGGTTGCTTCCATGTCTTGGTTATTGTAAATAACACTTCAATGAACATGTGAATTTCACATGTTCCTTCCAATTAGTGTTTTGAGTTTCTTTAAATAAATACCCAGAAGTGGGATTACTGGGTCGTTCTTTATCTCTTGTTATAGCCTTTGTTTTAAAGTCTGTTTTGTCTGGTATAAGTATAGCTACCTCAGCTTTTTTTTTTTTTCCCATTTCCATTTGCATGAAATATCTCTTTCCATCCCTTTACTTTCAGTCTGTGTGGGTCTTTTGATCTGAAGTGAGTCTCTTATAAGCAGCAGATGTAAGGGTTTTGTTTTCTTATCCATTCAGCCACCCCCCTGTGTTTTAATTAGATCATTTAATTCATTTACATTTAAAGTAATTATTGATAGATAGTTATTGCCATTTGGTTATTCATATATATATTTTTTTATTATGGTGACATTGGTTAATGAAATCCAGTAAGTTTCAGGTGTGTTTTCATTTTTTTTTTAAAGCTGTCTCTCTAAGATTTGTAATGTTGGTTTGGTAGTGATGAATTCCTTTAGCCTTCTCTTGTCTGGGAAGCTTTTTATCTGTCATTCAATTCTAAATGACAGCTTTGCTAGGTAGAGTCATCTTGGTTGTAGATCCTTGCTTTTCATCACTTGAATATTTCCTGTTAATCCCTCTGGCTTACAAAGTTTCTCTTGAGAAATCAGCTGACAGTCTTATGGGGCTCCTTTATAAGTAACATTGCTTTTCTCTCTCTGCTTTTAAGATTCTCTCCTTGTCTTTAGCCTTTGGCATTTAAATTATGATGTGCTTTGGTGTGGGCCTTTTAGGGTTCATCTTGTTTGGGACTCTGTGCTTTATGTCTATTTTGTTCCCCACGTTAGAGAAGTTTTCTGTCATTTCTTCAAATAGGTTTTCATTTCCTTGCTCTTCATCTTCTCTTTCTGGCACCCATATGATGCAAATGTTATGCTTGATGTTGTCCCAGAGGCCCCTTAAACTATCCTCATTTTTTTCTTTTTTTCTTTTTTTTCTTTTTTGGATTCTTTTTCTTGTTGCTGTTCTGATTGAGTGTTTTATGCTACTTTGTCTTCCAAATCGCTGATTCGATCCTCTGCTTCATGTAATGTACTCTTGATTCCTGCTAATGTGTTCTTTATTTCAGTTATTGTATTCTTCATTTCTGGTTGGTTCTTTTTTATGTTTTCTATCTCCATTTTTATGTTTTCTGTCTTTTGAAGTTATCATTGAGATTATTGAGCATCCATCCTTATAACCAGTGTTTTGAACTCCGCATCTGGTACATCGCTTATCTCCATTTTGTTTCGTTCTTTTTTTGGAGCTGTGTTCTGTTCTTTTATTTGGGACATGTTTCTTTGTCTCCCCATTTTGGCTGCCTCTCTGTTTATTTCTATGTATTAGGTAGATCTTCTACAACTCCCAGTCTTGGCCAGTTGGCCTTTGTAGTAGTTGTCCTGTGAAGCCCTGTGGCTCAGTTTCCCTGGTCACCTGAGCCAGGTGCTCCAGGTGTGTCTCTTGTGTGGGTTGTGCATGCCCTCCTGTTGTAGTTGAGCCTTGGTTGCAGTTGGCGCATTAGTGGGAGGAATTGATCTTTGGGCTGATTGGTTGTGAGGACTAGCCATGAGTACAGTGGAGGAGCTGTTGTGCAGGGGCTGACCTTATGGAGCAGGATTCACTCTAGTGGGCTCCGATGACTGCTGAGTCTGCCCTTCGGGTGTTTTGTTTGTGGAGGTGGTTGGATAAATGCTTTGGTGTATTCTGAAGCTGGTCACCAGGTGTGTTGGTTCTCGGGCCTCTTGGGAGTGGCTCTGGGGCTGCCTGTGCCCTGCCTGGGGCTACTTGGTATGAGCTACAAAGTGATCTGCAGATGATTGCCACTTGGGCTTGGTGGTGGCTTGGAGAGACTAAGCTATGAACTGAGGCTGGCTGCTGCTATCACCAGGCTTGTGGCTTCTTAGCAAGATATACATGCAGAGGCCAGATGCTGCTTTTGGGGTTCATGAACCTTTGAGACAAACCTTTGTATGGAAAAGCCACTGGAAGCTGCTTGGGTGGGCTCTTAAATTGGGTGAAGTGGGGTCTCAGGGAATCACGAGGGCAGGGCAAATGGTGTTAACGAGGTTGATGAAGACTCAGATATGGCACCTGCCTTAATGTGCAGGCTGCGTGGTGGGAGTGCTCAATAAAGGAAAACTGGCTTCCACCAGCACTTCTTTCTGGGAGAAAGCTACCCTTCTACCCCTCGCCCTTGTTAAGCCAGACATTCCAGTTCCCCCTTGTATATCCCTGGTGCTTTTTTAGCTGCTGCCCCAGTGCTAGAACTCAGAGTGAGTCCAACAGTGAATAATTTTGTGCATGGGCCTTTTAAAGATGAATGCTTGGTACTTCCAGTGTCCTCTGTGTCACTCAGCCACAATCTTCTTTGGTTTTCACAGCTAGAAGTTATAGGGACTTCTCTCTGTGGCATTAGAACCCTAGGCTGGGGAGCCTGGAGTGAGGTTCAGAATCCTTGCTTCTCTGGGAGGACTATTGCAGCCATGACAACTCTCCCGATTTTTAACTGCCACACATGAGTGTGGGACCAGGCTGTTCTGTGTATTTGCCCCTCCTACCAGTCTCTGTGTGGCCTCTGTTGTATATCTTTTATTATAGGACATCTGTTCAGCTAGACTTCAAGCAGTTCTCAGTGATGGTTGTTCTGTAGTTTACATGTAATTTTGATGTACCATCCTTTGTTCTTAATTGTTTATTATTGTGGGACTTTCAGAAATGTATGGCCCACAAAACCTAACGCCTATGTCTTCTGGTAGATGGTGAGAAGAACTTCTCTTTTTTATAAAATGCTTTGGAAAAAAACATTTAGAAAAGATCAAGGAAAACGGATTGACATATACTAACAGAAGGGTACCTAGTGATATTTAATCCTTTTAGCTGATTATCAAGGTCATAGTATCCTAAGTCTTCTTTGCTTTAGACTAGAAAAAAATACTTCCTTTTGCTCTGATCACTTTAGATAGAGCAGGGCCAACTGATCTTTATCTTACTGAGATTTTACTTGTGTAACGGACAGTGATTGATTCTAGCTATTTGTTACAAAGTGGTAGAAAGGCCTCTATTATCAGATATTTAAAATTATGTCACTTCTAATTTGCAAAATGTTTTCATGATTCTGATATGAAGGGTTCCAGATGAATAAGGCTTATATCTCATTCTGTGAATCATCATCAGAGGTTTGTGCACTCACTTTGTACATGATATGGTACCAAGAATAATAGTGTTCGGAAAATTCGAATAGGTTTGCTACCATGTTTTCTTTGAGAAATTAGTGCTTTTTGGACTGTTGCATTGAGTTAGATTCACTGAGAAATATTGCAGTGTTAAAAAAAATTCGCTGTGCTTAATTTGAGTATCACTGCCTTTCACCCTTTTCCAATAGATCAGCTCATCTTTCCTCTCTGTATCACTATAGCCCATGGAAAACTGATGGGTCTGAAACTCCTCAAACTCCATAGGTTCAAAATACCAATTTCTTATTTCAATCTGGTTCTCTTTCTATTTATGTATGTTCAGCCTTTCAACTTATAATTATGAGCCTTTCCTTTTCTATTGCCTTCCCAGTGCAAGCAGTTACCTGGTACTGCTACTTCATAATATCGCATTATCTGTCCTCTTGTCATATTTCCCTGGCCATTACCATAGCTCAAGACTCCAGTATCTCTCATATAAAGCATGGCAGTAACCTCTTACCTATTTCTCCCTTCTAACTCTACATATTTTTGTTGCCAGATTAATATTATTGAAGCACCATCTTGTTCTCATCATGACCCAACTTTGAATAAAAACAAAGAAAAAAAGGCTCCTATCTTTGTCAACAGAATGAAGTTTACATACCCCTTGGCCAAGCTTTCAACAGCTATGGTGTTCACAAGCTGGCCCCACCCACCTATCATATTCCTTGGGATATAACAACTCTTTACACACCCCATGTTCCAGGTAAACTGAATCGCTACTTGTTCCTTATCCACACCCTGTATGTATTTTCTTGGATTTTAATTTTATCTCACATTATTTACTTCTCTTGGAACACCTCTTCTCCATCCTTCAAGACTCAAGAGAAATTCTACCTCCTCCACAAAGATTTCCCAGTCATTTTTCTTAAAACTTGAGGGAGGGGGAAAATGAGGAGTTTACAGTTCCCTGTCATACCCAAAGCTTGTCCTATTCTACTTCGTATTATAGATATTTATATATGTCTTTCATTGCATTTTAACAACTTAGCATAGGATAAACATTTAATCTGTGTGCCATTAATGTATAGTAATATTTAAAGTGTTTCTTCTTGTGGGCACTCATAGATAGTGAATGACTGAAAGAATGAAAGTCGAGTATGAGGCACTGTGAAGGAGTGTGAGGTGGTTAAGTTGAACCCAGGAGGCCAAGTGCAGGATTCAAACCCTGGCTCTGCCACTTCTTGACTGTGTGACTCTGACCCTGACTCTGACCCTGAGAGATTGCTTAAACCAATCTGTGTTTCAAATTTTTTGTCACTAAAATGATGAGAAGACTTCTTCCATAGGGTTGCTCTGAGGTCTAAATTCAATTATGTTTATAGAAGATTGCCATTTGCAACAATTTGGATGGATCTCGAGTGTGTCATGCTAAGTGAAGTAGGACAGACAGAAAGGACAAGAACCATATGATTTCACTCATATGTGGGATATAAAACAAAACAACAAATGAACAAACAAATAAAATCATAGATACAGACAACAGAATGGTGGTTACCAGAGGGGAAGAGGGTGGGGGGAGGATGAAAAGGATAAAAGAGATCAAATAAATGGTGACAGAAGATTAGACTTTGGGTGGTGAGCACACAGTGGAGTATACAGATGTATTTAGAGTCGTACATCTGGTATTTATATAATGATATTAACCAGTATTACCACAATAAATTTAATAATTAAAAACTAAGAATCATCACTGTATAATGGACTGATGAAGCTAGAGTTCTAATCTGCTCTGCTGAAGTTCTCTAATATCACTGATTTTGTCTGTTATTTAGTGCTAAACTCTTCATTTCAGCATTATTTCATTATTAATATGAATGTATATTCAACTGTTTTGTTGAGGTGAGTATAATTAGTAAATACTTGCTTGAAAACATTAGCTCATTACTTTTATCCAGAAGATAAAATGTTAATACTATATGAAATACTAAAGATAATTTCATGATGTGTGAAATTTTGCCAAGTTATATCTACCATTTTAGAGAATATGCATGTTCTCCAGGCTGTTGAAGTCCCAAAGTTTTTATATTTGAGGTTAAATTTCTTATATTCTTGCTCTTGAACATTTTGATGTATTATTTAATATAGTTTAGTTCAGTTCACATACGGTAATTTTATATCTAATTAACTCATTCATCTTTTCCCTGCTTCTAAGTATTCAAAAAAAAGAGTGGTTTGGGAAATGCATTTTTAAGAATCTATGAGAATCCATGACAGAACTATTTCTGAGTTAGGGTTTTTTATACATAATTTAGAAGGTAGATATAAGGGAGTTCTTTACAAACCTACCCTCCAGCAGACAGAATGCTACCTGATTCATACTTAAGATCATACAGGCAATGTGTTACTCTTGAGAGTAGGGGAATAAATTTCCTTATGTTATTTTTGTTGTGCAAAATTACAGAATGAGTTTTAGTTGCCTTGTAGTTGTTGGCTAATTCTCAGTGATCAAGGAAATGAAAGGAAGGGTTTTTTGTATTTGTTTTTGAGGGAGATTGCCTCAGAGAAGATGGGTCAATGTGGAGGGAATGTTAGGGTCCAAGAACCCTTTGAACACAGGAATTATTTTTTGCATTAAAATTGAGACAATGTGAATCCCACCTTTAGAGATGGATATGTTTTATTCCTATCATCAGAGTAGGGTACACTAATGGGGAAAATACATTGCAGTTTGAGGTAGAGGTCATATGTATCTGAAAAGTTCAACAATAAAGAGACAACTGTGAAAGCAATTTCAGATAGTACCTGCTTTGTTTCTAAATGATTGTTTAGGTGGGCTTCTCAGAAGATTTGGAGATTGATCTGGACAATGAAGATAGGTAAGAAGTACATCTCAGGCAGGAGAAACATAAACAAAATATATGATGGGGAAATTAACATGTTTGGTAAACAACAACAAAAAACTAATCTGTGTAGGCAGTGGAACTATCCAAGAGGTTAGATTGGTATAAAATATGGGAGGACCTGAGTACTGGGTTTAAGGGGTTTGGATACCATCTCTCATTCATATTCATTTATTTTCATTCATTTATTCCTCCTCTGCTTTCTTTCCCCTTATCTCCCTTTCTCCCTCTGAGATTTTAGCCTGATCGGGGTAGTCAGAATCATATGTAGAAATGGAGCCAGGTTGAAGAGTAGTCGGAAGAGAAGGTCAGTTCAGTTTTTGTTTGAGGTCATTCATGTTATGCCTGAAAGGAAATACTTTGCCTTCAATTGGAGATTTTCAATAACATTGTACTGAAAAATGACTGCAGACACTCTGGCATCTAGAACAGCCAAGGACTAACCATGTGTGCTTGTTGGGCTGAGGGAGTGAGGCGGGGCCAGCACAGAAAACAGAACAGGAATGATGAGAGTCAGTAGGGTAGAGTTATGCTTTATCTTTATGATAAATAATTTGTGATTCAAATGATGGAGAATTAACAGGTATATTGATAAAGTAATTTGCTAATACTGAAAGCTTTTAATCAGTGTTTTGAGACCATGTTGAAAAATCCATGCATAATTGGCATTGTCAAATAAACGGTAGGCCCCTGGAAAATTATAAAGTGTTGGTGGAGTGTTCTTTTGAAATCTGTGTTAGGTTTGCGTTGGTTATTTTTCATGATGAGTTATCTATAAATCACCAGATTTATACATAATATAAATATTATGGACCAGCATATGAATTAATTTTAGGGAAAACACTAAATCTACAAAATCATGAAAATCTTAGTCCACTTATTTTTCTCAGACTAAAGGATAAAGATGGATCTTACAATAAAATAACAGAATATAATATGTCTAAAAAGAGTTATGCCGTAATTGGAATAAGGTCTCAAAGAAAAAAACAAATTGATTTTTTTTCAGTGGGAGATAGAAGGGCTGATTAGAGTTAGTATGTACAAAGGTGTCATTATGAAAAAACACAACTATTAATCTCCCTTTTTACTGATTGACAATATTAATATAAAGGCGGTTACCCTGGTCCTAGAAAATAGATTAATCTGAGAGGGCAATGATGCTTAACAGTGCTGTCAAATGCGCTTTTTAAAAGATCTTTTTTCTTTAAGATTTGAGCAGATTTAATGAGTTTAAGTATTTGATGTTTGTAGTTTTTCAAGCACTAGAAGAAAGATATCACAAGTTATAAAACGGAGCTTTTGGGTCAAGCTCGGTAAAGTTGTTTTTATGCTGTTTAAAACTTTCTTAACTGTAGGATAGGATTTCATTCTCCCCAGGACTTCTGCAAAGAGCGGTTTGTGGATCTCTGAGAGCTTCTCTTTTCTTGGAGCCTTTTCCGTGGAACACAAGAGAGATGGGGCGAGGAGAGCCTAGGGTTTGAGGTTTGCAAGTCAAGGCTAATAATAGACTGCTGCATCAGGTCAGCGTGTTCTCAGACTCCATTTTGAATATTTCCGTCTTCACAAATCCATCCTGATACTGTCAACTAGGAAAAACATTTCTTCCATCACTGAATTCCCACCATACTTGACCAGTGGCTTTCTCGTGGCAATTTTATGCTGTTTTACATACAATTTTTATTGTTTTCTATATAAAGTGTGGGCCAGAAAGCCACAACTTTTGTAGCTACTTGAGAGCCTGAAATAGTGCTTGCTGTAGAGGAAGTGCAGAAAAAAGCAAATAGAGTTAATAAAGCAATCATGGGCCATTCAAGTCAACATCGTTAAGAGCCTGTCTTAGTGTTACTTTACAAAGAATTTAACAAATCTCTGTAAGGATAAAATTAATGATGTGTAGGTCTGAGGTGGCTATTTTCCATGGCTTATGTTTGGAAGCCATACAGCTTCTTTTAAAACAAATGAATGCAGACTTCTATACAGAAGATTCTCCTACAGTCATGGTTCTTTACCTCTTTTGAGTTAACTGCCCCTTTGAGAACCTTGGATAAACTATGACTGTAAACAGTTCCCCAAGGTGGAAAATACATATCTCTATGAAATTTTGCCCACAACTTGAACAGGTTCACAGACTCCTGAAGGTATAGGTTAAGAACATCCTAGCCTAGAGAATTCTGAATGTGGAAACAATAATTCCTGTATGAACAGGAGGAAAATATATTTTAGGCACTAAATATTTGTCAAGACAGTGAAAGATTTAGATAATTAAGTGGTAAAATACTCTGGGTAATAGATACTAGAGGTATTGCAGAGAATAAAGACTCATTTGGGCATCTGTGATGGTCAGGGTTGAATGACCCTCTCTAAAAGACTAGGAAAATATTCTGTGCCAGGTAAGGACATCTGTGAGGTAAGTAATCTATCTTCACATAAAATGTTAAAATCAGGAATTTAAAGTAAAATGTTGTTAAGACAAAGTTGTTCAAATGGAGTGAGGCCCCTACCACATATTCCAGAGTCCATATATCCTCTTCTTTTCTTTTTTTTTTTTTATCTCATAGTCAAAATCAGACACTAGACAGGTGTGTCAGCTACATTTTAAAGTCTAATGCCTCACATGTATAAACTAATATTCAGGCTTTTTTCTTCCTTTTTTTCTATGTTTTTATTGACGGTTCAGAATCAGTTCCTCTAGAGGGTTCAGAAAAGAAAAAGAATTATTTTAACCATAACAGTATGTGCAACTGTACCGACAAAATGAGATGTACTTGAAGTTGCTAGGGAAATACTCCACCACAGTAAAGAATAGAAAGAGTCCTGTCCACGGACTCAAGCAGCTGAATTCCGGTCTCCCTCAACTATGTGATTCTAGGTTCTACTCTACATGACTCTAGATTGGATTAGATGTGTGCTGAGAGAGAAAAAGGTCAAAGATGACAGCTAGGTTTTGAGCTTGAGCAACTGGGTAAATAGGCGTTTCATTATGTGACATAGTGTTACAGTAGTCCCTCCTTACCTGGCAGGAAGCATGTGCCAAGACCTCCAGGGGATGTATGAAACCACAGATAGCACTGAACCCTATGCATATATACTGTTTTTTTTTTTTTGTATACATACATACCTAGGATAAAGTTTATAAGTGTATTCGTCTTTGAGATGACCTAGAAACTCCTTTACAATATGGTTTAAGGAAATCTTGCCTATTTTTAAACTCGTTTTAAAATGAATTTGATTTTTTAAATCAACTTGGAAACATATTTTAGAAAGGTAATCCCAGATCTTTCTTTTAATTAAACAAACATTTCCTGTTTCTCCTGGAGACAGAGTGATCTTTTCTTTCCAAAGCTCAGATCTGATCATGTCATTCAACGACTTAACCCTTTTAATGAATTCCCATTGCTGTAGGAACCAGCTCCATCCTCCCTAATGTGGCCATGAAGAGTAGGTTATAAAGTGGCCTGTCACTCTTCCCAGGCCCATCACCCAAACCAGTCTTACCCCAACAGCCAAGTATTCCATTTCTCAAACCACTATGTCTAGTCTCAACTCCAGACTCTTGGTGCGCTCTTACTGGAAAAAACTTCCCCCTTTCTTTACTCTCCATATGCATTCCGACACCACCATCCTGTTGACCTGATTTGCTCCCACTCATTTCTCTCTCTCTCTCTCGTTTGTTTGTTTGTTTCTTTGGCGAGGCAACTCTCGGTAAACCTCACAGATTGCAAGGACCTTGTCAGCTTACAATCCCTTATTTTTTTATTTTTTTACACCTACAGCACCTGGTCTTCCTAGGTGGTCTCCCATCCAAGTACTAACCAGGCCCGACCTTGCTTAGCTTCCGAGATCAGATGGGATCGGGCTTGTTCAGGGTGGCATGGTTGTAGACATCATCTTTTTCTTTTCAAGGCTGTTTTTAAAAGATAACATGGTCAATTTGTTAGTTCTTCAGCAGTTAGACAAATGAATCTGTACTCTCCTGGGTGTTTGCATTGTACTCAGTACTAATTCAATTTTTAGATGGATATTTTAGTAAGGCATGAATGTATTGTGGGGTGCAGGCTTTTTCATCATGGGAATGGGAGAGGGGGCGGAATGAGTTCAGAGAAGTGTCTGCCTGATTCACACCTGTAGTCACCTCCCCTCCCCCAAGTGCATCCTATATTGTGCAGGACTCATAGAACCTCTTCAGTTTAACAGTTTTGAAAATGAATTAATAAAGGAAGACTGAATGAATAAGGGAGGAGAAGGAATCATGAGGAAAAGTTAAAGGAAGTTATAGAAAAATTAAGAATTATTTCAGTGGAGAAGTGAAAGTAATTTTCCATGTAAATGGAAACTACCTTCAAAAATAATGATAGCATGCTTTCTTTTCTCGCTTTCAGTCAAATTTTGAGCACAAAATTCTAATGTGCCAGTCTAAAAGAATGGAAGGATCTCTTGAATGTGAGTCTATCGGGACTAGAATGAGGCATATATGAAGACTTAAATGGTAGAAAATTAATCAAATAGTACTTCAATAGTTGGACACTACTACAAATTTATTATAAAAATGAAGGGGATATTTTTTAAAAGAACAAAGAAGTGAAACATTCCTCAGTATTTCACCATCCGGAAATGCATTCTGGGAATTGTAGAGAACAAAACAACAGATTTATCTATCTGGAACTATTTAGGGCTGACCTTCATGAGGACAGAAAGAGGACTGAAGAAACTTAATGATAATTTATTGTAACCTCCAGGAAATGAGGATTTCTTGGTTTACAGTTGTTGCTCACAGTTTGGACTATTTATTATAATTAGACTTTTTGTAAACTGAGCTATTAACCTTAGAGATTTTTTAACTTTTTTTTGTGAACAAAACCACCAGAATAAGTGCCCAAGAAATTTCGTTGGACTGCCAACCTAATTAAACAATCTTCTCTGTTCTCAAAAGGTAGCTGAGAAAATTTATTTTAAAAAGTTTGAGTCATTTAGTCTTTGCTTTAATCTGTAGGTCAGCGCAATTAAGTAATCGTATGTGTGTAATTTCTGTTTTATTTTTGAAGTTGGATAATGCAGATGAGCAAGCAGCCCAGATCAGAAGGGAACTCGATGGTCGTTTGCAGTTGGCAGAGAAAATGGCAAAGGTAAAATATTAACTTTGGCATACTGTACAGCATTTCTTTCTTTATCTAGATTTCTGTGAACTGAGTCTTGTATAGTTAAAGCCAGCATGATTTTACACTTTTGTCCTCTATGTGCATATCCCTTAAGCCCAAGTATCTGAATGTATATTAACTAAATGGAACATATTCTCTATTTTACATATCCATCCTTATATGTGAAATGTTTAAACTCAATGAAAACTTTTATAGGTTATTATTAAAGCAATGCCTAAATTTCTCAAACTGATAGATACACAAGAATTTTAATATTACACTAAGCATAATATAATCAGGGAGAAAAATCTCCCTGTGAAATTATATATTCCATAGTATCTAGCACAGCACTCGGCACATAGTGGTATCAACTAATTGAGTGATTGAATAGATGAAAAATACAATTTGAAGTTTTTAGTACATAATCTGGTGGATAGTGTGTTTAATACAACATTGTGTTGTGCTTTGTGCAATCACTGTATTTCTATGAACAGAAATAGATTTTCAACAAAAGCCATGACTTTTTTTTTAATACTTAAGGCATTTTAGAGAGAATGGAACTTCATTATCTAAATTATTCTTTAGCAAATGGATACATTAATTTACTTCAGTGGCACAAAAATTTTAGTCTCTCCCAATAGACTTGAGGTTAAAATGCTATTGATTATTCTGAGAAAAAGATTTTTTCCCTTTCCCTTCTACGAAGCAAAGGCTTTGAATATTTGATGGATAGATTTTCCCCCTCTCCCTCTGTCTCTCTCTGCAGAATCCTCTCTACTTAGGGATTTTTCTTCATTTAAAAAAAGTTAGTTATAACATGTATACTGTAAAGTACACAAATTTTAAGCTTACAGCTTGACGAATGTATGTATATACACCCTGTATAATCCTCCTGAATCAAGATATTGAACTTTTCCAGCCCTTTAGAAGATACATCTCATACCGATTTTAACAATTCAGTTTTTTGTTCTTTTGCAGAGAAAATATGTATTTATGAATATATGTTTTAAGAATGCTAATATTATATTTATCTCAATATCTATTAAGTAGAGAAACAGTTAAGAAGTTGGTGGTAAATAGGAAAATAGAAAAAATTGAGAGAGATTGGTAATAGAGATGGCAGTAAGTTGTGAGAACCAAGCCAGAGACATATGAAGAATCTCTCTAGCCCCCAATATAAAGTCATAGAATGATATAAATTGGGGGCTAGAGTGATAGTCACACAAAGGGCAGTGGTTGGAAGGATAGCGTGCCATGTTACTGTCCTCTGGATTTCTAGAGAGGCACTACATCATTCCAGACATTCGAACAGAGGCCAGAACTCAAGCAGCTTGAGACTGTTGGAAGCTTTAGAAGGAAAAGTGCTTTCCTTGAAACCCTAACCCGAATTGGCACCTGGATGGAAGAGCATTTGCTTTTCTTAAAAAACCGGAGGCTTAGTGAGAATCTGGAGAAATGTGCCAGACAGTGTGGGTCAGGACTCTGGACCTATGATCAGCATTCATTAAGTTACCTACTTTTCTGTAGATCGTACATGAGACTGTGCACGTTGTCATAAATTGGATTTACTTCTCCAGGTACATGGCTGAAAATGTGATGCTTTAGAATAAAGTTTAGATAATTTCCTAGAGGGTTTTTGAGGACAGGAGGGAGAGCCTTGTTTGTGTCCTCAAGTTCATGTTTGTAAAGGAGAATGTATGCTAATTACCTCTGGACTGAGTCAGAGGAGAGGGGTCACTGATATACATACAGAGACTTCTCTTTGAAGGGGAGTCTGGTTTCATCAGAAATGTAGCCAAGTAGAAAGTGTGGTAAAAGAATTGAAGCTGATGAGATAGGAAGGAAAAAAAATACCAAAAATAAGATGCCTTTTGGTGAATGTACTATCGATGTAGCAGATAGAGCATGTTTAATCGCTTTCTATTGTAGTCTCACCAAATTTAAGCCATCTTTGTAAAGTATTTACGAGACTAATTATTTTACTGACCTCGTTGCATTGTATCTTTACACTAATCTTGTTAACCCAGAAGGGCAGATGATGTAGTGAATTTATTCTATAGATGAGGAGATCAAGTTACCTACTTAGGCTTAGGGAAGATGATTGATTTCATCAAGATTACGTAACAAGTCAGTGGTGGAGACAGGCCCCAAATCCTGGTTTTTGACCCTAGAGCCTGGCCCATCTTTCTTACACCCTGTTGTTGTCTCTTCAGTCTAATAAATCCAGAAGTATGTATTAATAGTTAATAGTTGGCGGTCATTAACACTGCCTACCATACTTCACCACACAATATAATCATAAAGCCACAAGGCAGAAATCTCTTTTTCAAGGGAAAGAAATATTGACTTTAATATTTCAGCCAAGGCATAATTAGGAAGTAGTAGAAAGCATTGTGGACTGGGCCGGAAAGACCTGTGGTCAAATCCATGACTGCTGTTTCCCAGATATATAACATAAGGCAAGTTATTTAACCTTTCGGAGTCTGAATTTTGGAGCCAGAATATTTAGCCAGGCACTGTTTTAAGCACTTGAGATTCATCCAGAGAAATGTTGTCTTGGGATAAAATCAAACAAAAATATTCCTGCCATGCCCTAGTGGAGCTTGAATTCTATTTGGGAGAGCCCCACAATAAGCAGTAAACGTGCCATATAACTGAATTGTGGAAGTCGATCACTTGCTATTTAGAAAATGCAGCAGAGAAAATGGAACCAGGAGGGAGGGAGTCAGGGCGAGTGGAAGGTGACAGTTTTCAGTCAGGGTAGGTCAGGTCTTGGTGGTGCTATATTTCCAGTTCCTTAGTCCAAAACACTTGAATCATCTTTAACTCCTTTTTTCCTCCTCTCATACTTCATGCCTAATTTGCCAGGAAATCAATTGGCATCTAACTTTAAATTATTTCCGGAAGCCGACAGTTGTCACCATTTTCCACCGACCACTCTGGTGCAGTTACCATTTAATCTCCCCCCGGACAGTTGTTCTGTCCTTTTGACTTGTCCCCCAGATTCCGCCCCTGCCACCTCAGCCCCGCAGCCAGTGATTCTCTGCACAAAACCTTGTGACAGTCACCCATCTCCCAGAGAGTGAAATAGTTCTGACAGTGGCCTGCTGCTCCTCTGACATTGCCCTTCATTAAGCTCTCGCCTTCGCTCAATCCACGCAAACCGTGTCCACGGCCTCCTTGGTCTGCCTGCCACAGGGTCTTTGCTCTGGTTACCTTGCGCTGCCTGCAGTGGTTTTCCCCTGACATTCACATGCTTACTCTCTATTAATCACAGTTCTCCAGAGAAACAGAACGAATATAGATATATGATCTCCTATTGGTTTTGTTTCTCTGGATATATCATATAGGTGTATAATAGATATACAGATACAATGCATTATCATATAGATGTATAATAGATATACAGATGCAATGCATTTTATCTATATATACAGACAGTACATACATGTATACACAGATATACCGTGTTTACATATATTTGTATAAATATATTTATATATATATGTATGTATATATGTGGGGAGAGAGAGAGAGAGAGAGAGAGAAAGAGAAAGAAAAAGAAAAAGAAATATCAATTGACTGACTGACTGATTTGATTTATAGAAATTGGGTCATGTGGTTGTGGAGGTTGGCAAGTCCAAAATCTGTAGGACAAGGTGGTGGGTTTGAAATTCAGGTAGGAGTTGATGATGTAGTCTGAATCCAAAATCTGCAAGGCAGGCCAGCAGGCAAGAAACTCAGGTAAGGTTTCTATCTTATAGTCTTGCGGCGAGATTGCTGCTTCTTAAGGGAACTGTCTTTGCTCTTAAGGCATTCAACTGCTTGGATGAGGCCCACCCACATCTTGAAAGACAGTCGATTTACTTAGAGTTTACTAATTGTTAATGCTAATCATATCTTACAAAAAATCTTTACAGTAACATCTATACTGGTGTTGGACCAAATAGTTGGGCACCAAAGCCTAGACAAGTTGATATATAAAATTAATCATCATACTCCCTCATCTACTATATGCACAGAGGTCATCTCATTGAGGCCTTCCCTGGCCATTTTATTTAAATTTGCAACCCCTGTCCACTTCATGTTCCCACCTGGACTTTTTTTTCCCATAGCATGTATCACTTTCTACCATTTAAAATAATTTCCTTATTTATGATATCTGTCTCCATACAGTACAACATAGGCTCCATGACATAGGATTTTTGATCATTATCTTTGTGATTACATCCTAAGGGCCTAAAGAAGAACACATAGCACACACATAGTGAATGGCTTTTGAATGACTGAACCTTTATGGACTGGCTTGGTGAAGCCAGATAATTCAGAACTCCCTCCTTTTTTCTCCCACTTAAGGGCATATTAGAATCGAAAGGGAGAGTGCATACCAATATTGTAATGATAACCATGAATCTGTTTCATATTAAAAAGATTTTAAACTTTAGTATTTTAATTGTGTTTAGGATCAGCTTTACAACCAGTAGTTCACTTGATGCCATGATCCTAAGTTTAGAAACTAAAATTAATATAGGAATAGGAAAGAGAACAGAGGCCAGCACCCAGGGGTGGGAACACTGGGCTTCATCCAGTGGAAGGTTAAGAGCACTTAAGTAAAAGTGACTAAATTTGAATAATGGAATTTTTTTATGAAGCAAATATTATTGTTTTCATGTTTTTAAAGAGTTAGGGCTGCTAATGAGCTATATGTTATACAGAGAACTAAATTAGAACATTTAAAATGTGGTTTATAGGAATGACTCACAGTTAAACTAGAAATAGTTAAACTATTTCTGATTCTGTTCTAATTTTAAATATCAAATTTAAATGTATACTTGTCTGATGTACAGTTGGTTCTGTTTCTAAGAAAGAGGCAACGTAAGCAGGCTAAATGAAGTAGATGAAATAATATGGGTAAACTTCAAAGCTTTAAAACAGAGTTGCAATTCTTTTTTCAGAGAAAAAAAATTCTAGTCTATTTCCTGAAAATTTAAAAAATGCTGATAAAATAGTCAAGTTTGATGATTCCTGCCAGTCTCTTCATTGACAAATGATAGCAAATGAAGTGCTTTTAATTAAAGCTAAATAAGAATACATTTTTTATGTACTGATGCTAAATTTTCCATAAAATAACACCTTGAATATTTGAAAAAAATTGGCACATTCAAACTTTCAAACATGTGGTATATTTGCCTTTTGCTTTGCTAAAATATAGTTTTCAAAAAGGCACAATTATGACTCTCAAACAAATATAAAGATACGATAAAGATTTTATTCAATGTGTAATTAATGAGCAAAATTTGATGTTGAAACTAATCCAAAGAGCATTTGAAAAACGGGTGTTTTTAGGGAAAGTTAAAATAAGATTCATGGATTAGATATAAAAGCGATTAATTTCCAGCAAAGATTTAAACTGTAACCATTGGATTATTTTACCAGACACACATTATTTGCATATTTCCAGAGAAAATTCTACAAGGTAACATGTAACTTCACTGTCTGGGACATTTAATCAATAGTAAACAGTAAGTTGTACTAATTACATTTCCTCAGATAATTCTTGGATGACCTTTGACCCATATAACCTGTCCTCTCAGCTTTTTGTCTTATTTCTGAGTTCGAGATGTTTTTTATGACAACTTTTAAAGTTAGTCCACGAATCTAAAACTCTATTTTCTTCAGTTATTTTGCTTTGTTTTTCTTGTACATGTGTTGAGAAACCTTTACAAAATATTATTTTTTTCCCAAAGAAACCAAGTGATTCTATAACTGTGTTTTTCCTGCAGATGCAAACTTAATATTTTGGAATGTTCTTCAAACTGTAGAGGAATGTTAAAAGGATACTTAACACTCTTTCTTGGGAAAATTAATTATGAATGTAGATGTTTAATCACTGTGATAATAAATACACACCTTTAATATTGATGATATGTAAATTATTTCAAGTGAAATATGTGAAGATTATATGTGACGAAAGCAAAACAGGTGGCCTGAGACTCTGGGACCAATTTGTGAAGTGGTGCCAGATGTTCTGTCTATCCCATGAACCAACTGGTGCAAAGCAGACAGAGACTAGGCGCAGGTCGATGAGAGCAGGTAGATACCGTCCAGTCACACTAGAGATCTGGATCTTAGGTTGTCAGTGATAGCAGAGGAAACAATAGTGAACGCATTGATTTCCTAGGGCATTAGGTGATCATTTGAAAGAGGGCTGCTTTAGGCTTCTCATTCCCAGCTAGTTTTGTACAGTAGTCATTACATCATATTATGCTCGATATTGTAAAGCTATATACCCTCTACTTTTACGAGAAAAGAGCTTAGTGCCAGGTTGTCAAAGATTAAAGAAAGCTAAGAGTGCAAGGAAACCTCATTTGCTGTTTGCGAGAATATACATTAATTATGCATTGAATGTTTATAATCTCTAAGGACAGTTTGGCAATATCTCTCAGTATCTATCTAAATATCAATATTTGGAATGTGCTTTTAATTAAGCGAAAGAAATCTAATTGCAGAGATAAAGGGATTGAATGGCAATGTTCAGGTAATTCAGAAACAAAATAGAATCTTTAAAATTGATATTGTTACTCTTTTTTTACTTAGAGCTTTTATCATAAATTGGCTTTTTGCTTTAAATTTAATTTTTTCTAAATCTTTACCAAAAAACCCCTGAATTTATGGTCATAAGGGATCTTGATATGTTTGTGTAACATAAAAATTAACTAATTTTAGAAATATGACCATATTGCTATTTAATTTTGTGAGTTTTTAAATTTGAATGCTTATTTATAAAAAGCATACCCTCTGAGAAACACATATCTGTGGTTAGAGTGTCAAAATGTTTGTTTCGTAACAAAGCAGAGTAATTGAAAATTGTTCCTGCAGTTACTGCAGGCACTTCAAAGCTAACAGTGGCTAATGAAGACTCATCTATACACTAAAACTTCTAAAATGTGTGTGTTCAGAGTTTGTTTTTACCTTAAGCAAATCTCTTCTCAAAAATAACGTTAATGTGAAAAATGTATGTAATGTATTATTCATTTTGTATTATAGTGATTCTCAGTAAGGTATTTACGGTACCTTTGGATATAATCAAAATTGCCAAAGCTTAGGCTTTTAAAGCCTAGAGACTGGAGTATCCAGTAGATGCATTACAATGAGTGTCACAATTTCTAAAAGTCAAGTAGATAAATAATGCTTTATGATAACCTGGAAATATGACTTGCCTGACATTGTTATTTTAAAAATTATTTTCAAGGAAAGAAAATTCCCCAAATTTATAGCAAAAGAAATGGAGAGTATGTATATAGAAGAGTTGCGGTCTTCAGTGAATTTGCTAATGGCCAATTTGGAAAGCCTTCCAGTTTCGAAAGGTGGTCCAGAATTTAAACTACAGAAATTAAAACGTTCACAGAATTCTGCATTTTTGGACATAGGAGATGAGAACGAGATTCAGCTGTCAAAATCTGACGTCTTGCTGTCATTCACCTTAGAGGTAAGTGGCTTTGTCTCATACTTGTCTCTGACAGCGGAAATAAGGCGGTAGATAATTTTTGCTCACCTTCACGGTAGCCTTTAGAATTTAAAACAGTTTAGTCATTTTGAAAAAGTTAAATTATTCTTCATTTGCTAGACAGTCTGGTTGTGAATGCAAATTAATGCAAACTGTCATTTGAACATAACAGTATTAGGATTAAATAATAAAAGTTTTGAGGCAAGTCTTCTCTGTGTCATCTTAGGGCAGTATAAGTTTTTGTTAAGATAGGCACCAAAACACACTTGGGTAGAAATATAATTTAAACATAATTGCATTCCCTGTAATTTGAGAACTCCTTTCAGGCTTTTGGTTAGCCTTGTTTTTATCACTTCACATATGAGATCATTTTTCTAGAATCAAATCACGTAAACAAACTGTACTGCACAATATTGGATGCATATAGATGATGAGAAGTAGAGAATTCTTCCTTTCTAGAGCATCCAATTTCATTATAAGTACAATAAATATTACAGAAATAAATGTCATGCCTTTAAAATTGTGTCCCCAAGGTATGAAAGTCTCATCCCTTTCAAGAAATCACTGGAAATCAGGTATTGATACTGACTCTTACTGTAGAGATTTGTAGTCATGATTATATTTCTTCTTTGCTAATCTCTGTATATAGGGTACTCCACATATGTGTTTATGGGTTTATATACGATATACATACGCCCTAGCAATATCAAGCTGAAATTTGTAGCTCTCTCAAAAGTTATATTAAAGCCTGCAGCTCCTTCCTTTGTTACAATCTCTCTCTGCTGGTTCCTAGCACTGCTATTTAAGTTTGCTGATTGACAAAGAAAAGTACCCTGGAGTTTTAGGAGGTATAGTTTTAAATTTCTCCGTTGATACTTCTTACACTTGGCTTGCTTAGTTTTTGGCCGAAAAAAACAAATGTCTACTCTTCTTTTATCAGTATTTCATCTCTAAGATAAATTTAAGCTTGGGAATAAAACAGCTGCCTCTCACATTGTTTCAGGCTAATGATTTCTTTGGTGGTAAATAGATTAAATTTAGTGTCAGAATAGAAATAGGTTTTCTCCAGACTCACTTCTGGGATTACCTAATGACTTTGCCAGGTGACTTTGCTACCTACCAGGTTTCTTCTCAATCTCTTGAGCCTCTTGACCTAAGGATGTTTAATTTCAAACTATATAGTATATTTCATGTGGAATTTCCTCCTCATTCCTGCCTCAGGATTCCTACAGACTAAAATGTAAAGTGCTAACTCCTCCCCCACATATGGTTTTTGTATAAAACAAAATCGATTAATTACAGTGTAACTTTTCTACAAATTTGACATTTAAATTTATTAATGAGAATTTGTAAAGAAAATTATTTTTGTAACGATTAAATCTGTCATTACCTCTGTAAACGTTCAGAAGGAAAAACAGTTTAAAACATTTTCTTTTTTGTGTTTA
This sequence comes from Pteropus medius, assembly GCF_902729225.1. Classification (NCBI taxonomy): domain Eukaryota; kingdom Metazoa; phylum Chordata; class Mammalia; order Chiroptera; family Pteropodidae; genus Pteropus; species Pteropus medius. The sequence goes on from NW_024356249.1 coordinate 14,576,917, forward strand.
AAAATATTAAACGATTGTCAATAATTAGTTTTTGTATTCTGTTTTCCCTTTTGAAAACAAAATTATACTCGTGAGTTGGTGTTTAAGTGAAACTGAATTGTTATCCTATGTGGCCAACATGTTAAATGGGGCTGTTTAGTTAACAATAAAATGATCTTGGGAGAAGAACATGAGTTCAAACTCCCTTGCATGGTATGAGAGGCTTGCATATTTATAAAATTGTTTCGACATCCTTTATTGGTATGTCCTTATAAAGCAGATATTTTCCTACCATAGCGCAACATGGATCTATTCCCTCATATCCACAGTATTTTGCATAGGAGTTCTGTGTCCAGCAGCAAACGGAAATCACATGAAGTTCAGGCAACGCAGTACTTACCTGCGGGACTCTAGAGATTAGACTAGCCTTCCCTGTGCCAGGGCCTGTCACCTCAGCCTGGTCAAACTGAGTGATTATCCCAGCCCATTCTACAAGCCTTGCTTCTCAAACCTCAGACTTCAGCCTAAGAAAACTCTGAAAGGCAAGCAGTTAATCCAGTTTAAGGGTCTCACAAATCATCAGTCAGGCTTAGAGTCGGTTTGAAAACTGCTCAATTTTTTTCTTTAAAATTGCAACCCGCTTCTGCCTTTTCCCACCACACCCTGTTTCCTTACCGAGCTGAATTCTTGCCACAGCTCTTATCACCTGAGATATTTATTATGTTTATTATTTGTTCTACTTAAAATGTAAGCTACAGGAAGATAAGTTTTTAGTTTGTTTTTCTTCATTGTTTACGGAGGTATCCGTAAAACAGTGTCTAAAACAGTGTCTAGCACACAGTTGACTTGATATTTATTGAATTAGGAACTTCGATGATCAAAGCATCAAAAAAGCATCAGTTAACCACACAGATTACTTTAGGTCTCTTCAGAGAGAATAATAAAGCAAGAGGTACACTAATGCACAAAACACCAGGCCATACAATCGTATGTTAAAATTAAATATTTCAGTAAATATAGGAAAACAAATGTTTAGTTATGAAGTTTGAATCTGTTTGTTGTAAGGGGGCTGGGTCAGTGGCATGAATATAGTTGATTTTCTTTTGAGTGTTTTCCTTGGTGTTAGGCTGGCAGGCCCTGTGACTTCTTCTGTATCTGGCGGTGTACAGTCCCCCTGTTCACCATACTGCCTGGCTCATTTTATCACCATCTACAATGCCTTAGTGCCACATAACTCAGTGGGCAATGTATTATTTAGACACATGTTGTCTAACTTCATATTTTGTATGCGCCTCACTTCTTTCTTGCTTCCAGGATAACTTTGTCTATTTCATCCTTATTATTTCAGTCATAAAAAGATTAGGGAAGCAAAGATGGAATGTAGATCAATTTTATTTTCTGCAGTTCCATTATCAAGTTTTGCTTGGAATTGGTTTGAAACAGTTACCTAAAATTAGGTTAGTTTGATGGTCCATGGAGTTCTTGGCTGTCATTGTCATTAATGATTAAGACTTGCTGTGGGTTTTTTAAAAATTCCTTTTGGCAGTCAGATCTGTAGAATTGTTTCGTTTTATTTATATATATGGATTTATAACACAAGTTACATCTTTTGAAAGTGGCAATTCTGCAGGATAAAACATCCCCGGCACAGATGGGAGTATTGTTTTGAGGAACAGAATGCAATTTCACAAATTGTATATTTCAGAAGGTTCTGTTTACAGTAGCATGTAATAGAGGTGACAGAAATAGTGTCAAGCAGATGCTTCCTTTCTTCTCTCTTGCACTTTGGCTATTAAACACCCTGCAGAAAGAGATGCAATACAAACAATCCTATTCCCAAATACGAAACAATGCCATCAAGATTTCTAGACTTGTGGTGCACAATTCTTTTTATTTCAGACATTTTGAGTGCCCATCAAAAAATTTCATTACCGAGTTAAGAGGTCATTTGAGTCATGGTGGTAAGTCTATATATAGTTGGCTTTTAATTGATATGGTTCTATATTTCATTTGTCTCAGCTTTCTCGTTAGTTTTATTTGTATAAAGTTCTAATGAGTTTCAGTATTACAGACGACAAATTTGATTTATTAAAAATGCATAACTTCTTTTGCTTATTTTTCTTTAACAAGATTTAGTACTTCACCCCAACTTCCTTGAACATTAGAGTGATTGCAAAAGATAATATCTCTTAATTCTCCATTAATTCTCTTAGTCTGTTTTTAGTTAAGTATTTTTATTCATATGCTGCTATGCATTTCAGTGTGAAAAAAAGGACAAAAGCCATGGTTGAGGAAGAAAAATGATTCTGAATTTGACCTTTATTTTTTGGCGACCAGTTTCCCATAAATTTTTATGAAAAAAACAAAACAAAAGCAATATGCATATGTTTTTACAAACATAATACTTTTTTTGTACTAGAGCTGAAATAAAAAGTTTTTTTAAGATGGTTTGTTTCTTTGGCCTTAAGATTCATATCACAACTTTATGATAAGTATAATGATTTTCATCGAGTATTAAGTGATCAAGAAGTGATATAGATGATGTTTTGGTGAATATTTTGGTTGCTAGATAGCATGAATGCCGTTAATCATGTTTGTACAAATGCAGCATGAAATCGACAATGAAATGTATGTACATATATTAAAATACCTTTGAATGTATTTTATAAATTTAAATTTGAGAATTTAGAGAACTTCATGATTCAAGTTTTGATGGAAAAATATATGGCAGATAATATTCATATTTTGTGTATACATCCAACAAGAATCTTTTAAGACTGGCAACTTTTTATGAAAACATGAAAAGCACACTTGAAAAAATGTTTCCCTTTCTTTCAGAAGTTATAGATATATAAGGTAATATCAGCCTTTGTACCCTTTATCAGCGTACTGCTCTAAAGTAGTACATGCCTTTCATGGATGGAAAAATTATCTTTTTCTTGTCAAGTTAGTATTAAGATGTTCAATGACAAGTTACATTTTTCATATTATTTTAATAATAAGATAGAAAATGGCCATAAAGAAAATTATTTTATAAATTCTTTTTTAAAACAGTTAAAATTTAATTTTCTAAAATTCTTTAGAAAATTCTTTTATAGTCATCTAAAATAGGTGAATATAGAAAATTTCTGATGCTGTCACATATTGACATCAATGAATCGGTATAATGGTGACAATGTCTGCCAGTAATAAATATTATAGTACTTTATATGAAACTCATCATGTACTTTTATCACATGTAATGAATTTTTATGTAATTTTGCTTTACTTTATAAAGACTTACCATAATTGTTTAAGGATCTGAGTTTAAGTCTCAATTCACTAGGGGTAATATTTAGAGACTTTAACCTTACTTTAATACTGACAGGAGATACTCTGTCAGATACCAGACCTCAAAATGTTTTTTACTGTACCTAACGTGAATAGAGGTGGATTCTAAAGATGGTGAAATATTATTTATGTTACCAGATAAATTTTTCATTTTGTCTATCTGGTTATAGTTCATGCTTCTGTCTCTCTGTATAGCTAAAAGTTGTCAACCAGACGTATCATTTAAAATTTTTTCTTATCTTTAGATTGTCATAATGGAAGTGCAAGGTTTAAAATCAGTTGCTCCCAATCGAATTGTTTACTGCACAATGGAAGTGGAAGGAGGAGAAAAACTGCAGACAGACCAGGCAGAAGCCTCAAGGCCACAGTAAGCCAACTGAAAAAATGTGTTTTTTACCTCCCAAAGAAACATGCTTTATTTATTTGCAGAGTTGTATGGTTTGACACTCTGAAATGGTTACTTGGCTAGCTTTGTCTCAACTGTGTTAGGATCAGTGTGTGCCTTTCTGGATAATAATGTAATTAGAACTGTAGCAGAATCCCTGTGTAGTGCAAACAGAAAATCCAACATGCAAATGTGAAGCTAATTATTAGGCAATAACATGTTTGTAAGTCATTTATAAGGATAACATGCGCTGTTATCATGTTATTTAAAAGGTAATGCTTGATCCTATTTCAGTTATTGGAATTGTAACCTAATAGCTTTTCTGTTTCTATATATGATAGTTTTGTGATGATATTGAGGTAGATTCCATAATTCTGCACAATGACTCGGAATACTTTAGCGAGTAGGCTTGAGTTAAAGAACCTGCTAATGACTACTGCGCAGTAATCAGAAATGAAAAAGCTGGTCTTCGCTGAACGTTTCATGTTTCAATTTCTGGGAATGAGTTTAATTAAGTTTGGAAGATGTTCTCTCTAGCTGATTTAAATTTGGAAAACTTAGTCTCTGGTAGAAATACCCAGACTGGCCTGAGGAATTCAAATGAAATTTGCCCAGCCTTCATTTGTATACTACCTTTAGAAATAATTTTTTTGTTTTTCTTCCATCTAGACTTTATTCAGAATTTCTTGCAGGACTTACAGGATTTAGGATTTTTGCCTTCTTACAGCATTGTTATATGGGCTGTTCATTCAGGAAACCTCTGTTGAGGTCCTGGGTAGACACTAGTCAGGCACTGAAGATGAAGATGAACGAGAAACGTTTATTTTCCTTAGGGCAGGCATAGGGTAAGGGGCGGATACAGAGGAGGAAGAATAACAGGAGAGAAGTACACAGAGTATTAAGGGATTGAGAAGAAGCAAATCGAAACTTCTTGCCCTGAGTTATAAAACCCTACGGGTTAGTCCCTGACCAGCCTCATCACCTCTGGGACCTCACCTCTTTCCTTTCTTCCCCTGGACCACTCCTTTTCAGCTACTCTGGACTTCATGCAATTCCTCAAAAATATCAGCTTATTTTCATCATTGTTCTTGCTTTTCCCTCGGCCTACAGTCATCCTCCCTTTTATTTTTGCCTAGCTATATCCTTGGTATTGAGAATCTTACCTTAAACATCACTTCCTGAGAACAGCCCTTTCCTTAGATAATCCAGTGGATTATCACTTTTTAATTTTTAGATGAAAGTGATTCTCATCTGTTTATTTTGTATCATGTTTCCCCTTGAGTAAAAGGCAGAGATCTTGTCCTATTTAATCTTATATCCTGGTACGTACTAGGTACTCAGTCAGAATTTATTGATTTAGCTGTTTGAACTTATTCTTATGACTTAGTCATAGTAAATATTTAAGGGTGTAGTGTTTACTCTTGCAGCCGTATAGAGCTGATTTACAGTGTGACAGCGAAGTAAAAATAATGAGGATAAACAGCTTTTTTAAAAGGTTAAAACCTCAGTAAGAGGCTGTGAGAGAGAGAAGGAAATTGGCACCAATTCTCTCAGGGCACATGGAGTCAAGGGAGAGGTTTGGTGTGTGTCCGCTGTAAGGATCAGCAATTTTAATATGGTCGTATACATTAGTTATTCACAGAGTTAGGCAACCATAGTCAATTTTAGAACTTAGCACCTCAAAAAGAAATTGTGTACCCTTTACTTAACCTCGCATCACCTCAACCCTAAGCAGCTACTCAGTGACTTTCTGTCTCTACAGATTTGCCTATTTTGGACATTTCATATAAATGGAATCACATAATATGTGCTCTTTTGTGACTGGTTTCATTCATTTAGCATAATGTTTTCAAGATTCATCCATGTATCAAAGCTTCTTTTTTTTTTTTTTACAGCCGAGAGTATACCACATTTGTTTATCTTCACATTAGGCTAATGACACTTGAGTTGTTTCTACCTTTGGCAGCTGTGAATAATGCTGCAAAGTAAAGTTGGTGTACAAATATCTGTTTGAGTACCTGTTTTCAATTTGTTTGGGTGTGTAGCTAACAGTTGCATTGCTGTATCATATGGTAATTCCATGTTTAGCTCTTTGAAGATTCACCAGAATGCTTTTCACAGTGACTGCACTATTTTATTTTCCTACCAGTATTGTTTGAGAGCTCAGATTTCTTCATATTCTCACCAATGCTAGTTATTTGACTTAAAAAATATAGATAGATTAGATAGATGATAGATAGATGATAGAAAGATAGATGATAGATAGATGTTAGATAGATTTATTGATTGATTCACTCGATCTCCATCTTAGTAAGGGAAAAATGGTATCTTATGGTTTTGTTTGCTTTTTCCTAATGACTAATGATGTTGAGCATCTTTTCATATGCTGTATTAGCCATTTGTATATCTTTAGAGAAATGTCTATTTGAGTTTTTGCCCATTTTTTTAATTGAGTTGTTTGTCTTGGTTGTTAAGTTATAAGAGCTAGACCCTTATCATATATATGATTTTCAATGTTTTATTATATTGGTCTTTTTACTTTCTTGGTATATTGTCTTCTGAAGCACAAAGTTTTAAAATTTTTATTAAGTCAAATTTATCTATTTTTTTTTCTTTGTTGCTTGTGTTTTTGGTATCATATCTAAGAATCCAGTGCCAAATCTGAGGTCGCAAAGATTTATCTCTATGTTTTCTCCTAAGACTTTTATAGTTTTAGCCCTTACATTTTAAGTTGATTTTCGTGCTTGATCTAATGTGAGTGCCCAACTTCCTTCCTGTGTGTGACAGTCAGTTGTCCATTTATTAAAGAAACTATTCTTTCTCATTAAATGTTCTTGGCACTCTTTTGAAAATAAATCCTAGATATATGGGTTTATTTCTGGACTCTAAATTCTATTCCATTGATACATATCCATCCTTATGCCAGCATCACATTATTTTGAGTCCCACTGCTTTGTACTCAGTTTGAAAATCAAGAATGTACTCTCCAATCCTTGTGATCCTCTCTCAACTACTAAGTTGTACTTCTTTAACCCTTCATTCCTTTCTCCCGGCCCCGCAACCCCTCTCTGCTCTGGCAGTCACCAGATTGTCCTTTTTAAGTGTTTTTGATTAGTTTGTTCTTTTTGTTCCTTAGAATACACATGTAAGTGAAATCATATGGTATTTATTTTTCTCTGACTTATTTTGCTCAGCATAATAACCTCTGTATACTTGAAACTGATAATATCTTTAAAAAAAAATCAAGAGTTTAAGTCTTCTAACTATGTCCTTCTTTTTAAAGATTATTGTAGCTCAGGAATAATCCTCTTTGGCTTCATGCTCTGCCTTTTAAACCCACTAAAGTGATGTTCCTGCTTATGTGGCTCTGTTGGGTGGGGCTTGTGCCAGGATGGCTCTGTCCCTGAAGCTCCAGGTAGCTGTCACTTGGCGTGTTGGAACCAAAGTGGTGTCCTCGAACACATGGCTCTGTCGAGCAGAGGTCTTACCCTCTGAAACTGAGGTGGAGATGGCGCTACCCTCCACCACTGCCCTAGGTGCTGTGGTCCTGTGCTGAGAGTAGCAACCCTGATGGTCTTTGAGTGACCTTCAGAGGCATTCTTCCCTAGTCGTGAGGAATTGAGTGTGTTTAGAGCTGAATTTATCATCCAGTCCTGTAGAATCTAAATAGTTTGACAGCCTTCCTTCATTTCTTCTTGTTTCCATTTTCTTCTGCTCAAACTGTCAGTATTCCAACTGGGATGGTTGATTAGGTCTGTGGTCCATACTCACACTGATAACCTTATCAGACAGTTGGTTCATCACGCTTAGTGTTCTTTTTCAAATATGCTTTCTCTTTGTAATGTAGACAGGATGAGAATCTTCAAAGTCATTCACGATCTAATACCTTTATGCTTAACAATTCTGCCTTCAATTCGTTTCTCTCTTCATGCATTTTACCATAAGGAGGAAGAATCAAGCCACCCCTTCAATATTTAATGGAAAAATTTCCTCAGCTGGATCTCAGATTTCATGCTGAGAAGTGCAACATTTCACAAAACACTATAACACGAACACAACTCAGCCAACTTTTTTTACCACTTAATGACAAGGATTGCTTTTCTTCCTGTTTTCAGTAACATGTTTCTCCTATCTGAGAGAGACCTTATCAAAATAGCTTTTACTGTTCATATTTTTACCAATATTCTCTACATGATTATTTATGTTTTCTCTAAGAAGATGGAAATTTTCTTTATAGCTCTCCTCTTTCTTTTTCTGAGCCTTCACCAGAAAATCCCTTTATTATGGATTAAGAAGTACAGATTAGTAGCTACAAAATAGTCACCGGGATGTAGAGTACAGCATTGGGGATATAGTCAATATTATTATAATGACTGTGTGTAGTGCCAGATTGGCGCGTGAGTAATCAGGGGGATCACTTTACAAACTATATACATGTCTAACCGCTGGACTGTATATCTGAAACTCATATAAAATAATAACAAAGAAAAGAAAATTCCTTCATTGCAATATTACCTTTTTCTAGCATGCACCTCAAAATTTTTCCAGCCTGTACTCATTATCCAGTTCCAAAGTCACTTCCACATTTTTAGGTCTTTGTTAGAGCAACAGCACCCCACTTCTCAGTTCTGGCTGCTACGATAAAAATATCATAGATTGGCTTAAACAACAAATATTTATTTCTTATAGTTCTGCAGACTGGAAGTTTGAGATCAGGGTCCAGCATCATTGGTTTCTTGATGAGTGCCCTCTTCCTGGTTTTCAGATGGCTGCCTTTCCGCTGTACGCTCATGAAGTGGAGAGACCAATCTCGTTTGTGTCTTTTTATCCCTTTATTAGGAAACCAGTCCCATCATGGGGATTTCACCCCCATGACCTCATTCAAACTCAATCACACCACCCCCAAAGGCCACACCTCCAAATACCATCACAATGGAGATTACGCCTCAACACATATATTTTACGGGGGGACACAGACACTACTAGTACTTCACAAGATCTTGAGGGAGTACGGAGCCCTAAGAATCTCCATGCCATGTTATTTTCTACAGAATCTTTTTGAAAGTTTTATTGAGAAATAATTTACATAGCATAAAATTCTTCCACTGCAATTTAGATGATTTAGTAAATTTATACACTTTTGCCTGTATCATCATAGTTCAGTTTTCAAATTTATCACTTCAGAAAGTTTCCTTATGCCCATTCACAACCTGTTCTTGCTCCTACTCCTAGTTTCAGGAAAGCACTTATGCTTTCTAGCTCTATCACTTTTTTCTGGGCATTTTATACAAATGAAGTCATACACTATGTAGTCTTTTGTATCTAGCTTTTTTGACTTAGCATAATTTCTACAAAATATTTAATTGATAATATTTATTCAAATGAATTAATTTTTATAGAAATAGTTATTTTAATACTTTTTTTAACAAATAGTAAATGTTTTCATAAGATGATTCTCATTTAATTTTTTTAGAAAAAACTAACTTACTTACTTTCTTTCTTCCTTCCTTCCTTCCTCATTATTCTTTTCTATTTATTTCTTTATTTCCTTCCTTCCTTCTATTTATTCTATTTCATTCATTTTATTCTTCCTTTATTTCCTTCCTTCCTTGCTCTCCTTCTTCCTTCTTTCTGCATATTCTTCCTTCTTTCCTTCTTTCCTTCTTTCCTTCTTTCCTTCCTTTATTTTTATGGTGGCATTGGTTAATGAAATTTGATGTTTCAGCTGTACATTTTAACAGCAAGGCGTATATATATTTACATTGTGTGTTCACCTCCCATAGTTAGATTCTTTCTGTCACCACATATTTGACCCCTTTTACTCCATCTACCTCCCCTCTCCCTCTTATTTAATTTTTAATATAGTCATAATGTACTCGTACGGACATTTTGATAATAGGGAACCTCTATTTAAATGAATTAAAATACTTGGAAGTTAGAAAATATTATGATAAGGCTCCAATACACTTTATTACTCTTACCACAAGAAAATTTGGCTAACATATCTTATGTGCATTTCCTCATAAATACTGAGTTAACTTTTAAAATGAATTAAAGATTTGTATTCATCATCATATTCTGGGGCAGATTACCTCAAAAATGTGTCTTCTGAATGCTGACCAACTGCAGCTTTTCAGCAGTGTGGTTAGCTTTATCTTGAACTCATCTTGCCCAACAGGAAAAAGATTTATCTCCTCCATCATCATAGTGAATTATGCCTCAGACACGTTTTCTAAATTTTATTGCTTCAACAGTTTGTGCTTTGTTGGAGATCAATTCATCCTTCTGTCCTATACTAATTAAAGTGCCTTATTTAGTCCACATTTCCAATAAACGTAATCAAGATTTCTAGCCATTGCCTAGTTCATTCCTGTAGCTCAGATTTCTTGCCAGCAATTAGGTGGGAGCAGCATGTGACATGGGTACATAACTTAGGGGTCTAATAAAGGCGGTGTTTATAGACAAATTTGATTTTTATAGAGTGATAGTGAGGTAATCTGTTTTGATTTTTATAGAGTGATAGTGAGGTAATCTGTATTTATTTTTTAATATAAGTAAGGGAAATGTAGATGAACTGTATTTTTCAGTTACGGAGAAAACTCTGTTACTTATGGATTTTTAAGTGTTCATATCGTAGTCTCTCAGTTAACCGTGAAAGGTTTTTTCTATGAATGAGGTACAGAAATATTGCTACACTTTTATCGCTTTTACCACTTCCAGACATTTTGTTATTTCAGTTGCAGCCCATACCCTTAATGATACAGCCTGAAAGGAAGTGAGGGTTAATAAGAGGAATGACAAGCTGACGGCAGAAGGGGGCGGTTTGTTATGGTCACATTGTAGTCACAAATCTCCTGTTGTGGTGATCTGCAAAACACTTTCCCTACAGATGACGAGCCTCCTTTGAATGCCTGAAAACTCAGGCACTACTAACACTCTCTGGAAGGCCAAGATAGATCTTGGTACTGGGAAAATAAAAGCAGGGAAATTAGTTGTTAAAATTAAACCAGAGGCAGGGAGGAGGGGGAAATGGGGAGTTGCTATTCAGTGGGCATAAACTTTGAGTTATGCTAAATGCATAAATTCCAGAGATCAGTACCACATTGTGCCTGTAGTTAACAGCACAGTATTATACCCTGAAACATGTTAATGGGGTAGATCTCATATTAAATGTTCTTACCACAATAAAAAAAAAAAAATCATGGGAAGCAACATTTTTTGCTGTACGCTCTATCTCTTCATCCCATAGTGCTGTTTTATTAAAGACATTTTAAGATTAATTGAGCTGTTCCCCACTCCCTTGAAAGTAATAAAATAGAAAGGCTAAGAGCAATAAGAAAAATTGATAAGTTGCATCATTAGAGAAATATATTTACAGATATTAGGACAGAACATTCTTCTACCTTATGAAAATCATGGGAAATGCAGGCTTCAGTACCCATTTCTGGAAACTTTAAATTCTGAACCAGAATTGTAATAATCTGTCAAACTATTGAAAGAGTGTGGTAACTACATATGGAAAGTATATCAGAATAACAAGCTACTGGAACAAATGTTTGAAATTAAATACAGGCTGCATATAAACCAAGTGAAGGTAACCATTCTTTGTAGAAGTATATTAGTTTTCATTTTAATTCAGTAATATCAGAAGTAATTTTGAAGCATAATTCATTAGCTAGCTAGCTACTCTTACAGACTAGAGAAAGAATATACTACATTTTAAAATGACCAATCAAAAAGTATGCCTGTTTTTAATGAACCAAAGAAAAAAACACTCAAACTGCACAAAAGTTTCATCTTTTCTCATTTCCATTTTTAAAAACATGAGATTGCTTCCTCTTATATAAATAAATTCACCAGAAGATACTACTGGGGCAGAACAACATGAAGCGTAAAGAGACAAACATTGGCCAAATACAGAAATAACATTCATTGAGAGTTTATTTGCAAGTGAAAAAAGCTAATCTGGGGATCCTCATAATTAGTGGCATCTGGATTAAAGGGAAAATATGTGATGGAGTTAGATTCCAGACACTGGCTGAAGAGCACTAGTGGAAAAACAGCAGTGAGAGAGCTTGGGGGAAAGTTGATATGATCATGATGATCAGCAGCTTGTAGATAACTTCTTATAATCTGTGACTTTCTTTTAAAGCAGCCTTTTGCAGTTGTTTCCATTACTCCATTTGATTTGTCTAACAAACTGATTCAATGGGCTAAATTTGGCAGCGTGTAAGTAGCAAACGACTTAATTTTTATCCCAGTACTACTTAATTTTTATCTCAGACATACTCCAGGATCTCCCTTCCATATCCTTTGAAAACATCTTGGCAGAAACCATTGCTGTTGTGGTCATTTTTAGGTATTAAGTAACATGTTCAGGTATTAAAATTTTCATTCCGATTTTAATCAAAACTTACCCATTTAAAAACTTTTTCCTTTCCTTTTAGTTTCACTCAGAAACTGAAAAAGGGTATGGCAGTGTTCTTTTCACTCCTCTTGTTTGCCTACTCACATACTCTTTCTGCCACTTTTGGGTGATAGAAAGAATAAGGTTGGGGTCGGGGAGGTGAAGGGGCGAAACATCTTTGTCTGTAGGTGCTCTTTGCAGTCCTCTCTTGGTTAGCAAATGCCTTCTGTCACGGCACACCGCCTCTCACTTCTCTACTGCAGTTCCGTGGAGACGCGGCATGCTGTCAGAAACTTCTGACATCACATCACTCCCTCTTAGAAGGATGCCTCCTTAGCTGCCCTCCTTCCCCTGAGCTACTGGTTTAATAATATCACCCACGTATCCTTTTTCTGCTGGAATTTAGTTTCCTCAGCGGGTAACTCAAACTGAAAGCTCCTCGAAGACAAGGGCTGTATATTAAACCTGGTTCCCGTCTAGCACCAGCCACAGTAATATGACCAATTGGTGCTCAGTAATCTAAAATGTTTTCTTTACTATTTAGAGTATTGAAACATAGTCTCTGAGTAGGTCTCAGGGTATGTGACACTGGAGCCAGCACTTACCCATATTAATAGGATGTCCAGTCCTCGTTCTCCCACTGCAAGCTTCCATTTTTCAAGAAACTCCTTGGAAAACATATTTAAAGAAAAGGGCATATGCTTTTGCTTGTGTGTGCTAACTTGAGGCTGGAATTCAGGATCACTTCCCGAATCTTGCTACTCTGAGATGGATGGAGGGCATCCAAGTAAACGAGACAACTTTCCAAGGGATACATAGGCACAAGCGTAATTTTAATAGAATTGATTAAGTAGATTTAGTAGAATATGATTTAATCGGATATGAGTCCTTTAGTTCATAAGTACTCTTTTCCTAAAGCTTTTCTGTTTAATAAAGAATCATCTATATGCAAATTCACTTTCTCAACCCCCTTTTCACAGTTTCCCTTCTTTGTCTTTACGAAAGAAAGATACTCGCTCTCCCAATTTATCTTACTGAAGTTCTTGTTCCAGAGTGGATAAACCTCCAGGTCACCATTCAAAAGGAAAATTTATGTGTTAGTTTTAAGAAAGTGATTGACCAATGGTGCAATAAAACCGTCTGTAAATTAGATGGTTTCTACTTCTTTGCTTTCAATAAAGTTGATGATTTAAATTTTCAACTGACAGATGACTGAAAAATAATTTTTTTATTTTCAATCACTGTATTGTTTGGATACATTTAAATAGAAAGGAATTAAGCAAATTTTTGGTTATTGCTATAATAATGTCCCATCTACTTATTTTTCAAGCTTAAGATAGAAGAACAAAAATCTGGATTAAAACTGATGCTGAGCTGTCTCAATCTAGAATTAATGGAAACCTGTGTATACCTAGACTGACTGGAAGAAGTCGTGCTATCCATTTCATTAAGAGATACATATCTAATCAACTATTTTACTTTTCATATTTACTATTTATAATCATTTGTCATATTTGGGATCATTTGAATACTACTACTAATAATAACTAAATTCAGAAGGAATTTTATTCTGTTATTTTGGCAGATAACAATTGTATATATTTAAGGCATATAACATGATGTTTGGGTCTATGTTCTGAAATGATTATCACAATCACTCTACCATATACACTACATACCGTAGTTATCTTTTTTGTGTATGTAGTGAGAACACTTCAGAATCTACTCTCTTAACAAATGTCAAATATGCAATGCATTATTATTAACTGTAGCCACTATACTGATCATTACGTCTTCAGAACTTATAACTAAAAGTTTATACTCTGACTAATACCTCCCCTGTGCCCCCAGCCCCCAGTTCTGTTAACCACCATTTTCTTCCTGTTACTATGACTCCCACTTGTTGATATTTTGCTTTTTTTGCCTGTGATTTTGGTGTTTCAGAAAAATCGTTGCCAAGACTAATATCAGGGAGCTTTCCCCCTCTCTTTTCTTTCAGGATTTTCATGGCTTCAGGTCTTAATTAAAGTCTTTTTGAGCTGATTTTTGCGTATGATGTAAGGATCCAATTTCATTATTTTGCATATGGATATCCAGTTTCCCCAGCACCATTTATTGAAGAGACTGTCCTTTCCCCAACTGTATTATATTCATGTGTCTTTGTTGACAGTCAGTTGACTATATGCAGATGGCTTTATTTCTGGACTCTCTATTCTATTCTATTGGTCTGTTTCATGCAGTATAATACTATTTTGATTACTATAGCTTTGTTCGAAGTCAGGAAATGTGATGCCTCCAACTTAGTTTTTCTTTCTCAAGATTGCTTTAGCTATTCAGGGTCTTTTGTGCTTCCAAACTAATTTTAGGATTTTTTTTTCCATTTCTTTGAAAAATGCCATTGGAATTTTGATAGAGGTCTCATGGGCTCTGTAGATCACTTTGCATAGAAAGAACAGTAACAATATTTTTCCAATTCATGGACAGGATGTATCTTTCAATTTGTGTCTTCTAAGATTTCTTTCATCACCAATTTATAGTTTTCAGTGTTCAGATTATTTACCTCCTTGGTTAAATTTACTCCTAAGTATTTTATTTTTTTTGTGCTATTATAAATGGGATTATTTTCTTAATGTATTTTATGGATAGTTCACCATTAGTGTGTGAAAATGTAACTGATTTTTGTATGTAGATTACATATCCTGCATCTTTACTGAATTCATTTATTCTAACAGTTTTTTGGTATTATCTTTGGGGTTTTCTATAGACAAAATCATGTCATCTGTAGACACAATTTTACTTCTTCCTTTCCTGTCGAATGCTTTTTATTTCTTTTCTTGCCTGATTGCTCTGGCTAGGACTTCTGGTATTATGTTGAATAAAAGTGGCAAGCTCCCTTGCCTTGTTCCTGATCTTAGAGGAAAAGATGTTTTTCATCATTGAGTATGATAATAGCTGTGGGTTTGTCATATATGATTTCTATATTATTATTTTTTTCCAGTTACCTTGGAGTTTATTTAGGCTAAGAGAAAAAGATTCTATGCAATACATACTTGGATCCTTAAAGAACAGTTGTGACAAATAACAGAAAGAATTGAGAATGCTGCACTTGAGATCCATACAAACACCAACATTTTGGGTTGGACATAAAGATTCTGTCAAACACTTTTTAAACTACCGCTATAGCCAATACATAGAGGCATGCCTTAGGTGGGCATAGGAATGCAGTTTAGAAGAGAAAGAAAAAAAACACAATGGAACTACTCATTTTCATCAAAATCACTGAGCAAGAAAAGCGACATTGAACCGCCATACTGATTTTACACAACTATACAGTACCTTGACTTAAATCTAAGAGCAAAAGTTAAGACTTTCCTCCTCTAGTTTTGGTAAACTACTGCATGGTGAACTTAGATGACTTTTCTCCCTGATTTTTACTGGGGAATGGCCTTTTAAATTTTTTATTTAAAATAGGGCAGCTTTGGCACTTTCGTTCTGTCACCAATCTTAATAATTCTTGGGATCTCAGAAAGATTCATATTCTTTAAAACTAATACAGCATAGGCTGGAACTCCTGCTAAGCCAGCCATCTTGTAGGCTATCTTCCTTTTACCAGGAAGTATGTTGTCTCTGATTTCTCCAGTTTATTTTGTGCATCCATTTGTGTAAAAATCTCATCCATGTTAGTTTCCAGTACCATTCCCCATCACCATTTCTGCAAGAAAATTGTGAACCTTGTCTACATGGAAAATTACAGTTCACAGACATTTTCAAAACACTTGTCTAATATTTCCACAAACACTTGAATTAGATCTAAAATGCCAAGTTCACTTTCTAAAGAATCCACACAGAAGATAAAATACAACACTCCATAATGTCTATAAATCAGTTTGTTGTCAGAACCTCCAATTAATAATCCTAGGAAGTTACAAATGTTTTCATCTTTCTTAGGCACCAAATAGAATGTCTCTCTGATGATTCGCTGTGGTGTATCTTCACTGTAAGGCTGGTAGAACTTGGAGAGCCACAGCTTCCCCTGGTTGTGGAAGATGAGGATCGCCTAGATTATGGCTGAGCGGGTGGACTCAGTGGGCACTGGGGGCCAGGGTGAGGGGGTGGGCGCATGAGCTGATCATCTCACCAGGGTCCTTGCTCATGCTCCCCGAGTCTATAACTTATATTATTGAGATACATTGCAGAAAGAGATATGTATTTTTTTCTTTGCATAGAGGCTTATGATCTGAGAAAATAGTTATATATATATATATATATAAATTTGGCACAGATAATTATGATAGTCTTCAATAGAACATGTTCAAGCATTAAAATAGATTGCAATAAAATAAAATTCTAAATTTCTGAGGGGGAAATGGAATTAAAGTAGAAGTTCAAGGTAAAAAAATAATGTCAAATTTCTGCTAAAGAGGTTTTGTTTTTTGTTTTTTGTTTTTTGTTCTTTTTGTAATGGGTTGCAGTACGACCATATTGCTGGGATAGTTAGAATCCACTGGGTCCATTTAAGAATGACATCACAATTTTATATTAAATGTCAATGTATACAGCATCCTAGAAATTATACCCTTTGCAACTCTTTAAATTTATATTTAAAACTTCTATATGTCAACTTGAAAATGTGTGAAGAGGGTATATAATTTTTCAAAATCATTTTACGAAGTACTTGAGAGAAAATTTGAAGGGTGCTTTTCTAGGATATGCCATGTATTGGAGCGAGACCAAACCCTGAGGTCAGAAGACTTTACTGTGGTGTGCCCCCAGATGAACACTGCTTAACTCAAACAGTTGGAAGAAATGCCTTGATTCTTAGCTGCTCCTGTCCTTATGTCTAGAATTCAGTCCAGGAGGTACACCTGGCACCCATTGCTGCTGGTACAGATCTTCACCCAGACAGACCAGAGCAGTGCCTAATGGTACAGTGCAAGACCAATCATTTCTTGAGACACGTGCACAGTAATAAACTACTTAGAACACTGCTGTGAGGAATGAGTGGACGTAGCACAGGTAAAGGATTTGCCGGGATCCTCAGAATAATCAATGAATGAAGAAGAATGATAATATTGATAACTAAGTAAGACATTTTAAGAAACCTAACTGAATAGCATTTGATGCAAATTGGTAATAAGTTTTTATTTTCAGAACGGCCCAGAATCTGTAATACTTAAAAATAGAAAGAAGTACATCGAAAAATGAAAGTTAAGGAAGTAGGATTTTTAAAGAATTCCTAATGTTGAGATTTTAGTGTGATTTTAGTGGGTATTTATCAGGACAACATGATTTTAAAGGAAAGAATGAAACAGACTAGAATGTCAATCCCAGCTTTGCCACACATTAGCCATGTTATCATGGCTACTTACTTAAGTCTCTGATCATGTTTCCTTGTTGGTAAAATGGGGACAGGAGTGCCTATATCAAGGCTTATTTTGTGAATTATATGAGATTATGTAGGAACACTCAACCGTGTTTTTCTGCTTTTACATCTCCTCATATACTTAGTATTTTTTTACTTTTAATCTTTGCGTTGTGTGCTTATTTTCAATTTTTTTATTCATTTGTTTTTTTTTTCTACCTCCTTTAAACCTTTTCTCTCAACATCATGTTTTAAAGTTCAGAGAATTTTCAAGAGGGAGCTCACACTTGATGAAGGACTGAGTGCTTTCGACAGCATGAAAGAACATTACTTTATGAAGTGTAATGTGCTTTTGTCTACTAGTCTTGCCTGAGATTTTTGGTTTGGATGTTTTTATTGTCATGTAATACTTATGTGGTAAAAACCCCATAATTATTTTTCTTTGTTTTGTTTTGTTTTAAGATTTGAGAGTTAGTTTCAATCAAAACAAGGTGGTTTTCAACATGAATAATGCCCTAGTGACAGTTATGAAGGAACATTCTTTGGTTGTCATATATTTACTATCAACATTGGTCTTGTTTCTCATTTACTGTCAGTGAAGGTTTCTATCTGCTCTGGTAAAATTCAGCTGTCAAAGGATCGCTAGCACTGTGCAGCAGAGCATTCTGCAGTTCACGGTAACTTTGCAGCTGTGTCTCCCTTTTCGGCACCGTGTTAATTTATTATGTGCGGGGCACTCGGCTGCAACCTGTACTAGAGCTGTGAGATCGAAATGCGGTTGGCAACTCTACTACAACTGACATGTGGATCAGCAAAAGAAATCTTTATATTACTGGGATTGTTTCAGATATAGGAACATCTGAAAGAATTTATAAAAATATCTCGCAGCCCTGTGGTGGTGGGAAGGGAATACAGAAGGTCGTTTCTGTAAATCAGTGGATTCAAATGGACTTGGTGACATGAAGATCCAAGCAGGGTAGGCATCAAAAATGCTGTGCTCTGTCATGCCTCTGCTTGAGAGCAGGATGCTTCCTCTGGCCCTCCTCTGCCCAGGGAATCTGAATAATGTTCCAAGACCAGTTCAATGTGAAGGTTGATCTCAGCCCTCTCTTCTTTATTAGCACTTTTTAACTTAAACACAGTGTAATATCAATACAATGTATTGCAATATACTTAAATTTTTATATTCGTTCTAGTGATTGATTTTACCTTTACGGAAAATAAAGCTCATATTTTGGTAACATCCATGGTGTGTACATTTATGCATATATCCCTTATTACATAGAGATTTTTTTCAGGTAGCTAACTGTATGAAATATAATTGCAGTAGTTGTAATGAGATGAAGATTGACTTTCTTTGCAGGTGAAATTTATTATATTATACTGTAAGAACACTTCATATGAGATCTACCTTCTTAAAACAATTTTAAGTGCACAATGCAATATCGTTGACTAAAAGCAAAATGTTGTGCAGCAGATCTGTAGAGCTTATTCCTCTCTGTAACTGCAGTTATACTTGTCAAACAGCAAGTCCCCATTTCCCCCTCCCCTGAGTCCTCAGCAGCCACCATTCTACTCTGTTCCTTGAGTCTGATAATTGTAGATACCTCGTATAAGCGGAACCATGCGCTATTCGTCCTTCTGTGACCACCTAATTTTATTTAGCATATACCCTCAAGGCTCATCCATGTTGTCACATATGGCAGAATTTTATTCTTTTTTTAAGGCAGAATAACAGTCCATTGTGCATATACACCACATCTTTATCCATTTGTCCATTGATACATATTTAGGTTGTTCCAATCTTAAGTATTGTGAATAATGCCAAAATTTATATGGAAATACTAATATTTCTTGAGATCCTGATTTCAATTCTGTTCGACATATACCTAGAAGTGGGATTGCTGGATCATATGATAGTTTTATTTTTAAACCTTTGAACAAGTCTCCATACTGTTTTCTATAACGAATGCACCATGCACCATTTTATATTCCCACCAACAGTGTACAGGGTTACAATTTCTCCCCATCTTTGCCAGCACTTATCTTTTGTTTTTCAGATAGTAGCCATCCTAATAGTTATGAGGTGTTATCTCATGGGTTTGATTTGCATTTCCCTATGATTATTCATGTTGAGCATTTTTTCATATAGCATCTGGCTCACAAGAGCATGTGTTTATATATTTTTGGTGGTCATTTGTACATCTCCTTTGGAGAAATGTCTGTTGAATTCCTTGGCTCATTTTCTAATCAAGTTATTTGAATTTTTGCTATTAAGTTATAGGAATTTCTTATGTATTTTGGATATTAACCCCTTATCAGGAATGTGCTTTGTGAACATTTTCTCCCATTCCATGGGCTGCCTTTTCACTCTGTTGATTGTTTCCTTTGCTGTAGTCCTACTTGGCTTTTTGCTTTTGTTGCTTTTGCCTTTATTTTCATATTTAAGAAATTATCACCTAGACCAGTGTTGTGAAACTTTCCCCCTATGTTTTCTTCTAGGTTTTTTATAGATGCATGTCTTGCATTTAAGTATTTAATCCATTTTGTGTTGATTTTTGTGTATGGTATAAAATGAGGGTCTAGTTTCATTCTTTGCATGTAAATATCCGGTTTCCCAGTACTACTGTTTGTTAAGGAGACTATGCTTTCTCCATTGAGTAGTCTTAGCACCCTTGTTGAAGATCAGTAGATGTGCAGTTTTATTTCTGGGCTCCCTATTGTGTTCCATTGGTCTGGACACTTGTTTTTATGTCAGTACCATACTGTTTTAATTACTATAGCTTTGTAATGTTTATTGAAATCAAGAAACATGATGCCTCCAACTTTTTTCATCTTTCTTAAGATTGCTTTGGTTATTCGGGTCTTTTGTGGTTTCATTTGAAATTTAGGATTCTCTCCCAACCTATTTCTGTTTAAAAAAATGACATTGGGGTTTTGATAGGGAGTGCATTGAATTTGTAGATCGCTTTCAGTAGTATGAAACAATATTAACAATATTAAATCTTCCAACTCATGAACATAGAATATCTTTTCATTTATTTGTGTCTTCTTTAGTTCCTTTCATTAATTTTATGTAGTTTTTATTCTATAAGACTTTCACTTCCTTAGTTAAGTTTATTCCTAAACATTTTATTTTTTGATGCTATTTTAAATGGGATTGTTTTCTTAATTTCCTCTTTGTATAGTTTGTTGTTAGGGTATAGAAATGCATCTAATTTTTGTATGTTGATTTTATATCCTGCAAATTTATTGAATTTGTTTACTAACTTTAACAGGTTGTGTGTGTATGTGTGTAATCTTTAGCGTTTTCTACATACAAGATAGTCATTTGCAAACTGCAGTAGTTTTACATCTCTTCCAATTTATATGCTTTTAAAATTCTTTTTCTTGCCTAATTATTCTGGATAGGAGTTTCAACACTTTGTTAAATAAAAATGGTAAGTATGGGCACCTCTGCCTTGTTCCTGATCTTAGAGGAAAACGTTCTCTGTTTTTACCATTTAGCATAATGGTAGCTATGAAGTTGTCATATATGGCCTTTATTTTATTGAGTTAAACTACTTTTATACCTAGTTTATTGGGAGCTTTTATCATGAAAGGATATTGAATTTTGTCAAATACTTTTTCTGCATCTGTTGAGATGCTCATGTAATTTTTATCCTTCATTCTATTAATATCATGTGTAACATAAATTTGTGTATGTTGAACCGTTTTTGCATTCCAGGAATCAGGAAAAAGTCTCATTTGGTCATGATGCATGCTCCTTTTACTGTCCTGTTGAATTTGTTTTGGTAGTATTTTGTTGAGGACTTTTGTACCTATGTACATTAAGGATATTGGCCTGTAGTTTCTTGTGTCTTTGTCTGGCTTTGGTATCTGGACACCACTAGCCTTTTAAAATGAATTTGAAAGTGTTTCCTCCTCTCTTTTGGAAGATTTTGAGAAGGATTAGTGTTAATTTTTTAAAATTTTGGTAGAATTCACTAGTGAAGCCAATTAATCCTGGGATTTTCTTTGTTGGGATGTGTTTGATTACTAATTCAGTCTCTTTGCTTAGGCATAGGTCTGATCAGCCTTTCTGTTTTTCACGGATTAGTCTTGGTAGATTGTACGTTTCTAGGAATTTATCCATTTTTTTCTAGGTTATGCAATTTGTTGGTGTATAATTGTTTATTATAGTCCCTTATGAGTCTTTTTCTGTGGCAGCAGTTGTAATGTCTCCTCTTCCATTTATGGTTTTATTTGAGTCTTCTCTCTCTTTTTCCTGTGTATCCTAGCTAAAGGTTTGGCAATTTGGTTTAGGAAATTTCTGCTCAAATCATTTAAGTGAAACTTTTCCCCCCTCCTAAGGCACAGTTATTAATATATCCATGTCAGTGATTTTCCTCATTATATTTTATTTATGGGAGTTTTGTCACTAATTTAGTAAGATTAATCACAAGCTGATTATTTTTAAGTTAATATAGTTTTTAAAAAATTATGATTTCTAAGCCTTCCAGTTTTTAAAGAAATGGACAGTTAAGTCTTGTAAAGCATTGATAGTAATCGGGTGATGTTTGTAAAGTGAGGCTTGTTCAGAATGTAGAAACCAATTGTTCATGGTAGTTTTTCTGTCTCTATGAAATCTAAAGAGAACTCTTTAAGATAGAAACCCTGTTTTCTAGAAGATATGACTGTTTTCTTAAGCTTTGTTTTGTTTTAAGAAAAAAATAAATCTTATGTAAACTTCAGGTGTTTTTTTCCCCCGTGTACTTTAACATATTCCAAATTCAAACTACAGGCTCTGAAAACCTTGCTGCAAAGATATTGACATATCATGTAAAGAGAGTTTTGAAAAATGGGGACACAAGCCTATTTTTAAATTTCTTTTTTTCTCAGAAAAGACTTAATTGACTTAAGACCACCAAAAAACCACAGTGGTAAATTTGGCAAAAGAAATAAAAGTGAAGTATTAGTCAATTTTTAGACAAATAACACTTTTGTAATCCTGGCTCAAGTTTCTTTATTATATAAAATGCAAGATGGATTTGGTTGGCAAAGACTTGAAATCTTTTGGCTTATAAAATAGCTTATAAAATCGCAAAATTTTACCTGGAGCGAGTTTGTGAATTTCTCACTTTGTTCTAATGTTTAATTTTCCTTTTCTTGCCATAATATAGCTTTGTTGCCAGATGGCAACATTTGGATGATGTTGAATTTGGCAAATTCTCCTAAGAATCTTCAAAATTTTAATATTTGTATGTGAAAAAAATCATAAATTTTGCATAGCTCTGCCAAAATGATAGAGATGAAGTCTTCTGCATTTTTCTTTTTTTTCCACATTACAATAAGGTAGATGTCTAGGAAAGAACATGAAACTATTTACTATGAATGTAATTTTAGGCATGTAAAAACTTTATCATTTTTCACATTTACAAACTGTATTCCACAGAGTTGTGTTTTTGTTAAAATCAGTCACTGAAGGTCAACAGTCACATCAACAATAAACAACTTTTCCTGTTGGTTGTTTCCTCCAAATATTCAAAACATTCACATCCAATTATTTATTTTTTTACAGAGGGGCATTGTTTCAGATTACCTTATTCTTGTGGTCTCTGCAAATACTGGATTCTAGGTGAAAACCACAGAACCAACTTCTAGGAGAGAGACCCATTAGTTCTTTGGTAAATAAGATCCACACAGTCAGGCCAAAAGACATACGTTATTCTAAGTTCAGTTCCAAACAAATTTGTGTCATAGCAAGATTTTGGTGGACTTCATTATTTATTTGAGTGGCTTGCTAAAACACACATTCTACTTATAGTGGGAGTCGAAATATAAATGGCTTAGAGTAAGGGTCTTGATTTCTGCTGCAAACGCATTAAAATGGCAAAACTAACTATTTCTGAAAGGCCCAGAGGAGTTTCATGGACTTAATGGGATTAGTCACTTTTATGATGATCCTTAGTGACAGATGGACTTGTTTCCCCCATAGTCAGACAGATTGGCGATTACATTAAAATTTCATCGTTAATATTTTCTTGGGCATATCTGTGAATATTTTATGGCTTAGCTTTTCAGCGAAGGTCCCCAACCTAGTCAGTGACATTTGCTGTTTTCCCTCAGTTGGTGGGATCTTTAGAAAGGGAAAGCTTGTTTATACCAAGCTGAGCTTGGCTTTGTTGCCTTGACTCCATGGTGCTGCTCTTTCTGCTCACAAAGAGGCTAATTCCTTTCCTTAGCTGCTGCATGTAGGGTTTTGCTTTGTTTTCTTTCCATCATGTAGCTTGTGAACAAAAAATGTACATCCATTTTATAATTATCTATTTCTTAAGACCAATCCACATTATTATAACTTCATCAAAATTGTTCATAGTTTTATAGCACTACTTATGTAAACTAAGATATATTACAAGTTGGATAATTAATCTGATCTAAGAATATTTATCCATATGGCATGAGCAAGAATTTCACAATAGAATATAATCACTCTCTTTTATTAGATAGGAGACAGATACAATTTATTCTTTATTACTTTAATGTGTAAGTAATTCATATTGTATATAGTTTTGTTCATTCTGAAAGAAACTGTTACAATGGGCCAATCCCTATGATAGAATACAGAGAAATTGCTTTCAGATTCAGAAGGCTGTTACTAAAACTAATTCTACAGTTGACAAAATCTTTTTAGTTATCCAGATTGATACTGGACAGCATATTCTTTCTGGATATATTCACTTGGGAATCATACACACTCAAATTCAGCATGTAGAACCATTTATTTTTCACCTTTAACACAGTCTCTTTTCATCTGAGTACGTGGTACCTCTGTCTACAGAGATGCCTAAACCAGAAACTTGGGCATTTTTCATTTTGCCCTCTTTCTGATCCTATTGATTCAGCCTTCGTGATGCCCCCAAAATCTACCTCCCTTCCCACATCTTCATTGCCAGTACCTTGGTTTGGGCCCTTGGTAACTTTATTTCAGGAGTCTATTTGGTCTCTTTGCCTTCACTATTGCCTCTGCTTCAGTCCAGTGTCTAAAACACAGACCTGGTCATGTCATTCCTGCCTTAACATTTTTTAGTGATTTCCCTTTGCCTTCAGGATGAAGTCTGGCATGAGAGGCTCTGCATTTACCTGACTCCCACTTGCCTCTCCACATCTTGCCAGCCATGGTGTTTCCAACCAGGAGTGCTGTTGCATTTGTATGAGAGCATCTTTTCACCAGTGGAACTGCCCCCTACATCACAGGTTATTTAGCTTTCATAGCCTCTGGCCATAACATTTTTAAATGCTGCCAGCAGGAAGAGATAACATCGTTGGGGAGAACAACTAACTTTCTGCCCTCAAGCATGGCCTGCCTGCCTTTCATTCCACACCTAGCTGCCTACTTTTTGCTTTTCCTTTGAAGGCTCAGTTCAGGGTATTCTCCTCTGCAAAACCTTTCTGAACCCCTGTCCTCCACCCCTCCAGAAAGCTTTCTTAATACCTTCTATACAGTCTATACCCTGAACTCGCACTGTATTTTGTAGTTGCCTCTCCCTGTCTGCTGCTCTCCCAAAACTGTGAGCTCCCTAAAGGCAGAGGCCAGGTCTTGTTCAGCACTGCAGCCCCAGGATCTGGCTCAGTGACTTGCCTCTATTTGATGAAGCCTTTGATCCTATATAACTGGCAACATATTCTCTTGAATCTATTAATTAAATGTCACTAAGTAATTCATCTATAGGGAGGATGGATGCCAATTAACAAATTAGGTATGTGTGTAAAATTGACTAGCCTTCTAGTATTCATGCACGAGAACATCAGACATGAGTTTGAATGGACTTAATAGCAATTGGGAACCAGTTGTCACTCTAATTTCTACCCTCTGCAAAGTTAAAGTCAGTCTGCTAACTGACATTGTACAAGTCACTCTCTGTGGCCCAAATATTCACAAAATGAAAATTATACAGTCTCGATGTCCCTCCCATCTCACACATTTGGAACATTTGTGTAGTGATGAAAATATTATATAATATTAAAATCTCTTCTATAAATCACATGGAGTTTCTTAGAGAAAATGCCCCTTCAATTTAAGCTAGAATTTTAATGTTCCTTAAAGCTATTATAATGTAACTTTTTAACTATGAGGGTACTTTTCAAAAATATATCATTGTAGCAAACATAAGATATTTTTAATGAAATACACAGCTGTGCTTGTTTTCACTTAAAAATGTTCCACCCACATTGCTTACTTCAAACTTTTGTATATATGAATAAGGATTAACAAAGGAACAGCTGATAGGTAATTAAGAAACAGGAAATTGTAGTTCAAATAATACCTAACCAGGCAACCAGATTCCATCCATTTTATAAACGCACGTGATTTTGGTGGTCAGGGGACCCAGGTAATGTTTTGTCTTCTAAAACCATGTTATTCCCTTAAAAAAAATGGTAAGATGCCAAGTCTGGATTTGTCACAAGTTCTGTATGCTTCCACTGAAAAACATGGCAAATGTATTTTATCTGATTAAATCAGAAATCCATGGTTAAATGCTGTGACTCTTCTTAAGTTGTAACAATATCAGCATATTATTTGATTGGTTAACATAATGTTTGTGAAGCACTAAAAGGGAAATTGGAGGTAAACTATTCTCCAACCTTAAGTTAGTATTTAGTTTTACAATATTACAAATAGACTTTGCCTCAGTATTTCATTTCTATTTGGAGAATACTTTTTAGTGAATAAAAGGTCTATCAGAGATTCACCTCATGGAGAAAATTATGTTACTATTTAATCAATGATGTGGCATTTTGTTCTTTCAACTCTATATTAATTCTCCACTTAAGCAGGGCACAGGTGCAAAGATGATAGGATAAGAAAAGTATACCCAAAAAGGCAAGTGGAAAAGTACAACAGAACAGTTTTCTTCCAGCACCAAAAGGCTTAAACAAAAATAAATTCAAGCTGTTAAAAAATATTTACTCAAACTCATATATACAGACAACAGAAGGGTATTTTCTGAAGGGGTGGGGGGTCAGGGGTCGGGGAAGAACAAAGAGGGTAAAGGGGGCCAGATATATAGTAACAGAAGGAGACTAGACTTTGAGTGGTGAACACACAGCAGAGTATACAGATGTTGCATTATAAAGTTGTATATCTGAAATTTATATAATGTTATTAATTAATGTTACCGCAACAAATGTTATTAAAAATGTTGGTTGAATAAATTATTAAAACATACCTGTTACTCATTAAAGAAAGAAAGTTCTACTTTTCCACAGTTGACCAAGACAGAGATGCTGGGTAAGAAATGAATAGCGGTCTCAGGTAAACACACTTAGAATACATACATGTGCTGTTTACCAGCCATGACAGTTCTGATATGTAGATATTCTCTTGTTTTAGAATCTTTCTGAACCAATGTGAATATGCTAAAAATACTGACGATATTATTTTAGTTAAATATAATGTCAATGTCATATTTTAAAATACAAAGTGGCTTTCAGATATCAGTGATTACTTTTATTTAACAACATTCCCCCCAAACGTTGAGTTGGTTACTTTATCCATAAAATCTCTTCATCTATAAAAATGATCTATTTTTCATATTTGTTGTATACATCAATGGCAATCTGCTCTAGAGCTATTGTACATGCAACTTGTGCAGTTGTCCAGGGTGCAGGTCCTGATCTGACCCAGTTCCTCGTCCGTGTTTAGCTCAGTAAAGTAGGCTGTCAAAAAAACTTGATTTTCCATCTCCTGTGGCTCTCCTCATAGTCTGTTGAGCTCTAGATGGATGAGAATAAAGTATATGGTATCATTCACTTATTCAACAAGTAATTATTGAACTCTGCTCTGTGCTATTGTTGCTCAGATGCTAAGATTGAAATGATGACTAAAATCAGACATAGCTATGGCAACTGGCACTTTATAATCGAAAGAGGAGAGACAACCATTAACAACTAAACACCCAGGAACATGTAAGTACAAACTGGGTAACTGCTTTGAAGAAAAAAATCTATGCAATATGATCGTAAGCAAATATATGCCGTGATAATGTGCCTTATTTGGAGGATTGTCCAGTGGAACAGATGGAGATGGTTAGGAAAGTCTTTCTGAGAAATAACCCTTGAGTTCTCAATGGAAAAACAAGTAGTAGTTAACCAAACATGGCAGGGAATAATGTGAAATGAGCGATCAATACTTCTAATGGCAAGTGCAGTGCCCTAAGCCAGGAACCTTATGGGTGGGTGTGGATTGGGGTTAGAAGGCTCGAGTTATGGCTTGATGAATAGCTGAGGGCTGGGCATGTGTAACCTTGAGAGCCATGTTAAAGATATTAATTTCATTCTCTCACCTTGTTCCCTTATCTCTTTTACCCTTTCCCATCTGCTGTGGTAGAAACTGAAGCGTACTTAGGAATTTTTGCTTTTGTTTATAAATATAGACTTTCTTAGTACCTCTCAGAGCTATAGAGTCTTTCTACAGTTAACTGTTTATGACTGGTTACTCCAGTTCTGTAGCTGGATCAAACAGTGCCACAGATTTTCCGATCTCACTTCTCAGGTTACCTTAGCCTTCTTCTCCTGTGCTTCTTCCTGTACTTATTATTTTCTGATTGTTCTGTCCTTAGCTCACTTTTTCAGATTATACCCAGTCTGCATTATCTGCCCAGTCTTTCCGAGGCTGTGTAGGCTTCTGCGTCCACCACCACATCCCTGTGATTTGATTTGGCCTGTTTCTTGGCTCTGGTCATTCTAGTCAGTTCATTACGTAGCTATTTTGTATGCTCTATTATTAGCTTCACCTTTAAAAATAAGGCTCTATCGGTAATCATGGTAGCTCAGAGACAGAATGAATGAAGTGAGGGAAAAAAGAAAAGAAAAAGAAAACTCAACAAGAGTCTCCCTCTGCAAGTAAAAGGGGAGAGATCTGCCAGGTGGAGTCTTCAATCTTAAGAGAGCTAAGTTCACCTCTAGATTTGACTTCCCACCAACATATCAGTGACTAATAATTCACCTAGTCTATAAAGTTCTTAGATTGACCAAGATAAGCACCAGCTTTGTACCACTACAAAGTACTATAAGGTTGAAGTTTTCTGTTGTTGTTTCAGAATTCTTTACAAACAGAACCAATAAAGAATTAATAAAGGTGTCAGGCATTCCAGTTACCTCATATGCTATTTTAGAGTTTCATGCAGCATTTTCCAAAGTTCTTCCTACCTCAAGATTGGGCATTATGACTACATCAAAATAACTGTCACTGTTTAAAGAGTAGGCAAAGCCAAAACATGCCTTAGCCATGTTTTCTGGAACCAGAGGCAGTGAGTGCCAGCAGTGACTATTCAGCCTGTGATGTTTACCAGACCCCGCTGCTTGACCAGCTTTCTACTGAGGCTGCTTGTGATGGTGTCACCACGATGCAGTGTACTCCACTGGAAGTTCCTGGGGCTGGTTTCGGGCCCCCACAATATTTTGTGTGCTTGAGCATCCACTTGCCTCTGCTCCATGCATTGCACCTTTGTTGAAAGCCTGGTGCTTTTGCTATCTCCTCAATTCCTTCAGGAAGGGTCTCAGGCAATGCTACCCTCTCTGGAACCTGGGATATTTGTGTAATTCAGAAACTTCTGTTGTCCTAAACTCCTCTGTGCAGTTGGAAAGTTTTTTATGTTGTCCTCAGAAATATGTCATTTAGAAAAGAAAAAGAAAAAAGTCACTTTATCTGCAGAGAGACCTCAGGAAAACTTCCTAGGAGAAATAAAATAAACCTGTGTAGATGATTCGGTCTGCTGTTCCCTGTCCCAAGCCCTTGTGTTGCTGCTCTAAGACAGGACCAAGTCTTTTAGAGCAACTGGAAACAGCTGGGGAGCATTTGCTTTTAAATGTAAGTCGTTAAGAATAGGAAGCCCTAATATTATAGCACTTTGGCAATCCCAAGGTCTTCAAGTTAAGAAAATGTAAAGCAAAACCTTTTTGCACCCATATATCTGGCCCCAAAGAACATTAACCTGTCTTGAAATTTTGTCAAGTTAGAGATTAATTTGAAGATCTGCTAAAGCAAGTATGTACTAGTAACTGATGGACAGGCTAATTTACTAATAACAGTGTGCCATACTAATTAGTGATAATTATAGCCTACTAGTTTGAAACCCTATATTTTAAATTTCAGTAGTACTTCTTATCTTTAAAAAATAATGCATTAATTCTATTACATTTGAAAGGGTCTTTTTATTTCCCCCAGTTCATACAACACATCCACCTTTTGCTTTCAGTCACAAAAAAAAATTTATACACCATTGCATTTTATTATTTAAACCTCTTTCTAGAGATTTGTGTGTTATAACAAACTTTATGCTTTTTAGTTACAGCCATTTTATATATCAGTTACTTGTTTTCTTATACATAAGTTCTTTATTTTCATCATATAAAAAGTTTCACATTTTTTGTACTGTCTTGACCAAATAAAATCGTAATGCAAGATGTGACAAATGGTTCTCCTTAAAATTAAATGCTTCAAGCTAATGTCTTTGAACTATCCTGCTATGAGAGAAAGGAAAATGCTTTTGACAGATTATATCTTCTGTCTTTTCTGAAACTTGATTTTGTGCTAACATGCTTAGTACACTTTCCCAGAAGAAAATAGTACAAGCATAATGTGATTTCTCTACTCTGGATATGGATGTTTAATGGCATGAATACTTCATAAATGAAATACAGACTGTAGAGAATAACTTTATCCTGTAATTCTTGAGGTTTTACCAATCTTTAAAGCAACAAAATGGAAGCTGTTTCTTCAAAGGGAAGGGGAGATATCCAAGAGACGATAAGGGAGAGAATGAAGGTACGGCCATAGGATATTTCTCTTATGAAAATGGTCATTACCCATCTCCAAACATTTTTCTGCCTTAAAGTACAAGATATCATATCAGGATTTCTTCTCTCTTTGTCATGTTTAAAGAAACATGACTTTGTATTGTCTTTCCTTCATAATAACAAGTTTTAATTTCCTTCATAATAACAAGTTTTAATCCTTCCCCGAAGCTTAGAGTGATACAACTTAGTTACTTTAAAGGGTATTTTCTAGTTTTTCTATTAAAATTTGCACTATGTTGTCATTTTAGACTTTAAAGTCCTTTTTAAAAAAGTGTTAATGATAACATGCAAAAATGCATTATGATTCAGAGTAACGCTAGGTGTGTAACTGTTTTTACCTATTCTAGGTGTGTCTTTTATTAATCCTTCCTCCTTTCTTCCTTCTTTACGCTCTTCATCTCTCTCTCCTCATCCCTGCTCTGTCCCTCCCTCTCTCCCTTTCTCTGTCTTCCCCATCTCTCTTCTTTGTCATGTTCTGCTATTAGTTGAAATATCTCTCTCTTCGTAGTTTCTCATATCTCTGGATTTTCATGTTATCCTTCTGAAACTATTAAAACTTTAGTGTTCACAACTATCAGTTTTTTCAGGTAGGTATTTTTGTTTAGACAGTAAAGCTACAGTAATACTTCTATGGATACAAATAGGAATAATTAGCATTCTATGCGCTTTCTATACAGCAAATGCTGTGCTATTATTGGTGTTAACATGAATTGTTTTCACTTGTGCCTCAGTGGTTTCATGAGGAAAGTATTAGGTAAAGTTGTTTGTCCAGGGTCACTTTGCATGTTAGAATTGGTACTTGAGCTTAGAAACTGTCTCTGTGATCTGTACTCTTTAGCCCTGTCTTACTACCACTGGACTCTATGGTTAGGCAAAGGCTCAGATACTGGTTTTAATTTTTTTCTTTCCTTTTTAAAAAAATTACTTTGACTTTTTGTTCTCACACATCTTTATATGAAATTGTTTAGAACAGAGTTGTGATATTTGTGTCATTAATTTCATTTAGGCTGTTATCTTTGATATATAGCTATGTAGAATAATTCCTTTGGTTTTATTGAAAGGATAAAGTAGAATACTTTAATGTCTTAAATGACAGTGTAATAAATGTTATCCTTATGGCCTAGAAAATCAAGCCATAATTTTATTCATTGCCATAGTTATATTGCCTAGGGTATATTATTAACCTCCATGTGATTCAATTTAGATATCACAAATAGAAATTTCAAATCCTTTTCAGGTATGTCAACAACAGTAATGGCCATAAGGCAATTTTTATAAACACTATTGATCATCCAACTTAAAGTAACTTAAATATATAGAAAATTCATTTAATGGTATACTCAATATATTTTTAAATGAAGTTTAAATCTGTTCTACAGATTATTGAAATTGAAAGGTAAGGATGTATGTTTGCAATAGAATTTTTTAGCTTTAAAAAGTCTTAGGTTTTGTATTACAATAAATTATTTTAAAATGTGGGCTTTTGATTATAGTAGGACTGTTCGTGGTAAATTTCATTTACATAGGAAAGTTTCTTATGATTCAACCTATTTAATTACTTAGGATAAACTTTGACATTTAAGAACAGTTTAAAACCTTGGATTATCTTAGAATTCTGTCCTTGGCCTTTTGTTCTTCTCAGTGTTTACATGAGAACAATCAAATATACAAAAGGATATCTTTTGCAGCATTTCTTATAACAGTTAAAATTGGAGATAACCTTAAAGTCCATCAACAGAAGAGCAGTTGAAAAATCATGGCACAGACTTTCAAGGGGAATGTTTTTTGGTCTTGAAAAGAATTGTGTAAATCCATGTGCTGATACATAAAGAAGATCAATATGTACTGTTATATAAAAATGGGTTATAGAACAATTTGAATAGCCCATTTATTTAAAAATAAATACTAAATATCCATTTAGACACATACACGTACAGATATAGATACATATATAGCCTGGACTTGTAAGATATATAAATCCCTACCATCATCGAGTTTTAATGGTCACTCTTCACAAGCTCATTCATTTTCATAGCTTCTACTACCATCTCTATGTTAATAGCTCTCAAGTCTGTGTCTTCGTTTGCAGCCTTTAGCAAAAGTTCAGACCTGAATTTCTAGCTGCCTATTGGAAGCAGATACTTGAATTTTTCAATTAAGTCCCCTCTGCCTCTTGTAGTTTTGGTCATGGTAAATGATATGTCACTAACCAACTACATTCCTATGAAAATGGTAGTTATTTTTAATATTATTTCCCTTAATCTTTGGCTTAAGTCCATCAGTATTTGATAAAATTTTGATATACTTGGGCACTGGGAAATCTTAAACTTGTTAAATATTAAATGATTCTCTTCCAAAAGTGTCTTCTACCTAGCTTTACATCATCTTAATTGCTCATATTAATCAGAAATCATATATTTAAAAACATTTGTACGGTGTTTAACATTGTTTTTAAAATACTTTCAGTATTTCATTGTTTAATTTCAATTTATTTAATTAATAATCAGGCTCTAAGTAATTCTTTTTAAACTTAATTCACAGTTTTAAATTATTCAATAAAAAAGCAATAGCCCTGTGTATTCATAATATGAGGTCTTAGAGTGACGTTGTATTTTACAGGTCCTATTAATATGTGTGTTTTACGTACACATTTGTTTTAGAATGGTTTCAGAGTATTCATGGCCATCACCAGCAGGACTCTGACTAATGGGAGATCAACAGATACCGAGAAGTACCGCTTTCTTTATGTAACGAAAGAATATTAAAACCCACTTGCATAAAGATAGTTGCACAAGCAGGACACAGCTTTGTGCCCTCGGTCAACCAGGCAAGTTTCCCTGGCATCCAGTCCCCAAGAAGGCATACAGTTGCAGGTGACATTATTTAATACTCTTGAGGATGCATACCATCAGACTTCTCTAGTCAATGCATCATGTCCCATTCTCAAACATTTTTATTTCCTCTTGGTCCCTCCCAAGGAGCTGTGAATAGTACCCATCTACTTTGTCACCAAGTACGAGTAATTGAGATAACTCAAAATAATCCTGAGTGTTTATTGTGAATTGGATGAATCCAAATCATTTTGTTGAATCCAGATCCTCCATAGGACAGCAGGAAGAGACCTCAGGCCTATTTGAAATCAATTGTAGAAAATTTGCAAAGATTTTTCAGCTTCCCAAGAGAACATCTGAATTAGTGCTATCAAATATCTGATGCTTGCATGTTTAAGTTATGAACCAAAGCTTTTATTGAGGCAAATATTCTTGGATGAATATTACATTATGTTAATCTTAAAATTATGAAAATAATTTATCTGTAGTTGGATAGTTTGTTAAAATAGTTGCAGCATGAAAAATCTTAATAATTATATGTAATTATTTGACTTTCATTTCTACCCCTGTAGCTAGATCCTTATTTCATGTTTCTTGTTATAAAATAAGTGATGTATTTGGCATTATATGTCATTGTTATTGGATTATTTTAATAACTCCACCTTTGTAGTACAATTAATGATAATTTGGTGAAGAAAACATTTTAAAAAGCAGTCACTAGATTAGAAATGATAAATTTGAAACTATCATTTGAAAAAGAGCGTTTATAACTTTCTTGTATACCAGCAATACTCAGACAATATAAAGGACACAAATTCCTTAGAATCCCAAAATAATAAAATACTATGAAACAATTTTAACACAATGTGTAGGACCTACATAGAAGAAGGAAAAAGTTTAAGACTTTAGCAAGGAATATTAGAACAGATTTTAATAAATGGAGATTCCTCCTTTTTTCTTGAATAGAAATATAGTAAGTTGAAACTATTTACTTTTTGTTCTAACTGGTATCATCATATCTAATAACACTACAATAATTCAGTGTACAACAGCTCAGGAGATAAATCTTTACGACAGAAAGTTCAAAACCAAACCCAAGTTTATATACTGAAATTATAAATATATTTGACTTCTAAACCAAATGAGAATAGGAGAGATGAAAATTTAAATGAAACTGCCATTTAATATCACTATTATATTTCAGACAACTTGAAGATTTAAACTGTGGAATCATATGTAAGAACTATAGGTTAATATCCATGTAATATTTGGTTAAGAAGAAATTCTTTAAGTAGGATTTGAAAATTAGAAACTATCAGTCAAGTTGATAGAGAACTTGGCTACTTAATATTTTTAAACTATACATTTTAAAGAGCCATAAACAGGACTTAAATAGAAAATAACAGGGTGTGACAATATTTGTCATATGTATCAGAAATATTAAATGTCTTTATCTTATAATTTTATAAAATCAGTTAAAAGAAAGTCTGTAATAGATAAATCAACAATAATGATAGAAAGGCAAATCATAAAAGAAATGTAGATGACTAGTAAAGAAAAAGTGCTGCATCTCAGAAGTAATTAAAAATTCAGTTTAGAACTGTGTTCAATTCTGTATGATTTGATTTATTATGTATATTTATGAGTCGTTATGTCTGTCTTCCCTACTAGTCTGAGCTCATTTATCTGTTGTCTTGATTTCTTTGAAATGCCCATCCTTTCCCAGTGCCAGTCACACAGCTGGATGGATAAAAGGATGGAGAGATTGATGAAATAATTTTTGAAGTTTTATCTATCTTTTTAAATTTCCAGTGCTATTCATAGATTAGAAATATAGGTTGAGCCTCTTTTTAAGTTCTTAGCTTCTATAATCGTGGATGGATTATATGTTCACAGTAATAATTTTTAGTTAAGGGATTTGAATGGTTTTTGACAAAACTGTTTTACTGTTCATGATTTTCAACAGACTTTAAAACAAATTATGCTAGTAATTTTTGAGAATTCTTTCAAATCACAGTTTAAATCTAGTTCTCTGGATACTCTGAGAGACTGTGGGAGGTATCCAGCTATTAAAAATGCAGGGCAGAGGTGGGGAGGAATATGCTACAGTATATGATAATTAAATTACTTATTATCTGTAATATTCTATAAGGATATGAGTCCCAAAAGAATAGAGTTTGCTTGCTGACACTAGAATGTTGTCTAGCACATACAAGGTAGTAACAGTTTTTGAATGAATAAAAGGCCCACATTCAGTTTCATGTCCTCTCCTTTTTTTTTTCACTCAACATTACACATAGTTTTATATTATTTTACATCATTATAAGTAGCAGTAAAATACTCCATTTTGTGCCATGTAATTTACATAATCATTCACCTAATATTAGATATTTAAATTGCTTTTTTTTTGCTTATTCATAATGCTATGGGGAATATATTCCTGCTTATAGTCTCTCTTTTTTTTTAAGTGTACTATTTGATGGGGTTTTTTTTTAATTACATTTATTGGGTATCACTGGTTAATAAAATTAAATAGGCTTCAGTTGTACAATTATTATTTTATGTTTTTTTAAAGCAAATGCATTTATTTTTTATTAAATTTATTGGAGTGACATTGGTTAATAAAATTATATAGGTTTCAAGTGTTACATTCAGTAATACATCATCTGTATATTGCATTGTATCTTCACCACCCAAAGTTAAATCTCTCATTGCCAAATATTTGACCCCCTTTACCTTTTTCTACCTCCAGTCTTTTCAGTATTCATGACTATTTTGTTAAGATAAATTCCTAGAAGTAGCCTTACTGGTTGAGTAGACGTGAACATATATTTAGACTACTAATATAAATTTCCAGTATATTTAATAGCAAATACATAATTAATGTCAGTTATTTCAGTTGATATATGAACTACCCTGTGTTTTCATAGCCAGGAAGTCCTACTGTCCTCTTAAAAGTGCTTCGTAGATATTTTATTCATTTGAAGATTTACGTTGGAAGTCTGAATCCTCATAAATAATACATTTATAGAAATAGAAAAAGGCAATGTATTTTGAGCTTAAGCAAATTGACAGCAAGGGTAATGTATTCTTTTATCACATAATACAGAGAAACTGGTAGGAAGATAATAACTGGTATTAATGCCTGAAAGTGTTTAAACATGCCAATTAAGTAGAAAACAAAGAAGTATCTGGCGAATATTGATGTAAGACTTATTATCTTCTTCCCTCCTCTCCCTGCCTTTTTATTGGGGGGAGGGTGCTTTGGTTTTTAATTTATTCATTATAGAATTCATAAGCATTTTCTAATTTTACATATGTTTTTAAGTTATATATATAAATTTTTTTTTATTAAAAATTGCGGTGACATTGATGAACACAATCCAATAAGTTTCAAGTGTACAATCCAACAGTATGTTGATACATATTGCATTGAGTGTTTACTGCCCACAGTTAAATTTCTTTCTGACACCACATATTTGACCCCTTTACCCTTATTTACCCCCTTCTTCCCCTTTTTAACTTATTTTTCACAGGAGAAATTGTCAAGGTGGTGTCAGGTTATGTTTATATCCTGGAATGTTGGGGTTATAAGGACTGTTAAGTGCCACCATGTTTATCTGTATGCACCCCTTTAAATTACACATTGTTGTGAAATGTCAGTAAAAGTTTATTCTGTTACCTTAGACTCTGCCAGTATCCTTGTACCTTAGCTTCTCCCTGCCCGAAAGCATGTCATTGAAGTCTTCCTCATTTCACAGGAGCTGGCCATTAGCATTTCACGCTCTCGATTCAGAGGTTCCAGACCTTGTAGGTAGATATATTCTTATAAATTGCTTACGAGGTCCTGTGATATTCACCTGTTTCCTACCTGCATTGGCATATTGGTTTTGGGAATGGATATTCTGGGTCCCCTTCCAAGTTCTAGATTACTAATGATTTCCCGTTAATTTTAGCTAACTCTTTGTTTTCTAATAAATTACTGTCTATACTTGCAATATGTTAATTAGATACCTTGTGTGACTTCTCTAAGCTTGTCTGTACCTTATCACTCTTCCTAGCAGTGTTAGTTCTCTGAATTTACACAAGTCCAATCATTGAAAAATAATCATGGCCTTGGGATTAATTGGAAAAGGTAATAAACAATTCATACTCAAAGAGCATGGTTCTATTGAACATATTTACATTACCAAATAGGACACCAAAAATTGACCAAAATATATAGGGAAATTGACAAAATCTCTGTCTTGGTGAGAAATGGTAATACTTCTACTTGCTTGATAATGGGTACCAAAAATCAGTAAGAATAAAATAGATTTAAACAGCACAGTTAACAGGCTTAATCTCATGGTTATATATACAACACAACTTTCCTAAGTGCTAATGGAAAACACATACACACACATATGAATTATAAGAAAATGTCTCCATGCATTAGTTTTCCTAACTGACACCAAGTAAAGAAAGCTATGTCATGGGAATCTACTCCAGAGTTGTCATCCAGATTGCCTGACTGTATTCAAGGCTTAAGATTCTGCACACTAAATTGAGAATTTTCTCTACTTCCTCATTTTGGTTCGGGATCTATTTTTATTTTTATTCCTATTTTAGCTCTACTTTATCTCAGACCATCTTAATTCTATGAAATGGCAAAAAGATTCTTGGCTAACTCCTTTCTAGAAGTCTAAAATAGAAATTAAGCTGCTTTTCTATCCAACTGAATTTCTTTCTTTCCTCTGGCACATGACTTTGATTTCAGAAGACCAAACTGTATCTGGATGCTAGTTCCTTTAGTCATCGAAATGGCCTCTGCTTTATTGTACTCATATTGTGATATAACTGCCATGATAGGAGAGGAAGACATCAAATTATTTGTTTAATTTTTATTACACTTGCTTTTCCTCAGTTCTCTTTAATTCTCAAGCTTTCCGAATAAAGTTTATAAAGTTAATACCATGAAAATGGTAAATTGTTTGTTTTTCTAAAACAATATAAGAAATTGGTATTTTTATTTGATGATTTATTTTAATAGAAATCTTTACTTTGTTAAAGCTCACTTTTTCTTATATGTATATTTTTCTCAGTGTCATTTTCTTCATGCTGTACTGAATCCCATGCCTATGATCTCAGAGTTATGAGAAATAGTGATAAGATTTTTTTAATGTCAGGTGTGTGCCAGTTGTAAATATACTGGAATGCACTGGCGTATGGCAAAATGAGATGCTATTTATTAAAAAATAATCCAAGGAAACATGTTATTTTATAACGATGATTCGAAAAGCCAGATGTTGGCAGACTTGTCCCATTCGTAGGAGAGTGTATGAAGTAATAAACGGAAAAACACTCATTTTTATGGTGCTTATTTCTTTCCCGTTGACCAGAGTTTTAAAAAACTATGTAAAGCAATAGACTTGAGAAAACAAACTTTACTTTTAAAATGTAAATAAAATATCTACTAAAGACTTTTCAAGAAGAGATAGGATATAATCTTCAGCATGCAAAAATAGATTTCTGAGAAATGACTTCTTAAGTAAACAAACCATTAGCAGTTTTTCCCCAGCCATCCAAAAAAATGGTGTTGTAATTTGTATTTGAATTAATAAAATAATAGATTTTAATACGTACATCTGTAGTGCTTTACCTTAACCTAAATTTTTTTCTCATACTAGTTTCGTGGCATGCTAATTTTTGGAACAGCTGAATAATTATTACGAGCTATAAAGCTGATTGTTATTTTCTTTTTTTGATTGAGCCATCTGTCAGAAACAAAAGCAAAGATAAGAATCTCATTGAGCCACAAAAGATTCTGTATTGCTTAATGTGACTTCTCAGGAGACACATATAATTGAAAAAAAATTTAAAAAATTAATAGTGCATTTCAAAGAAACTCTTTGTTACTTCATTGCAGATGGGGAACCCAAGGAGATTTCACCACCACCCACCCTCGGCCTGTGGTCAAAGTAAAACTCTTCACAGAAAGTACTGGAGTCCTGGCCCTGGAAGATAAAGAGCTGGGAAGGGTGAGTTCCAGTCAGCTCTGTGTGTCTGAGGTTACACAGCTTTAGCCTCTTTTGATTCAGAGTTACAGTGGGGCAGTATGCTGTGTGTGAACTTTCTGTTCATAAATTACATAAAATAACTTTTTTGTAATTTTCCATGAGCCCAGCATACAGCTGTAACTTATTAAACATAATCGTCGATAACACAGAAAGTATCGTGATAGGATGTGAGTGTGTAAAGGGCACATACAATATCATAGTCACTGACTCAGTTATTCTTCCCCCACATGCACGTCACTGGCCAGTGAGTGTGAATAGTACAGGCCAACTTGTTCTTCTTGGTAAAAGGTAATTCTCATTAAAACATTTCTGTCCATGAGTTAAAGCGTCATCTTTATATTTGAGGTCATCTGTTTTTTTTGTTTATTATGATTAGACTAATTACTTATCTCTCTTACCTCTTTTTTTGTTTATTATGATTAGACTAATTACTTATCTCTCTTACCTCTCCCATTTTCCTAGTAAGGTCTTCATCACCCATCTTTTGACACTGAATTATTTTTTTCTTATAGTTAACTCCTCAGATCTAGAATATATTAATCCTTTAATTCCAATATAAACTCAGCTTTACTAAACTCAGCTTCTTCTATCAGTAAAAGCATTTAAATTAGAGTAGATTTGTGATCTTAATACCTCTTTGTATAAAAAATTATCTGCAGTCGTGTTTATGAAGTAGATGTGTTTATAGCCTACTGTAAGTAGGCTATAAAGTTATCTTCTGCAGTGTGGCTCTGTCTTACCCAGTCCTGAACACTGCCTTTATACATAATTTCCATGGAATAAAGCCTTCAGAAATCTTTCTTGAAAATTTCTGGTGTTGATGGACAGTTTGTGTGACGCTAGATGTTGAAGGATGCTAGGATAACTGTGTTTACTGGGATGTTTTTTCCCAAAGACGGGATTGCTGTTCATTTCAAGTCTTCTTCCTCTTCTATAGCCTTTACCCTGTTGGGGTTTTTTCGCTGCCAGGGATTTTAGGAATCTATACCCACACTCCACAGATTTTGAGTCTGCATTTACATTCCAGATTTCCTCTTCTGTTTCCATGTTGCATATATTTGTTAATACCTAAGAGAACTTAACCACACTGTTCGTTCATTCACATGTTTATATATTTGTGTATTTATTTATCCAACAAAAGTATACAGGTAGCATAATCTAATAGAAGAATCCTAGAGATTACACATGGTCTAATGGATTTATGAATCAGGGTTTTTCATTTGAACATTTGAACTATTATTATATTAATTTTACCTTATTTCCTTTTGTAGCTATTTTCACTAATAGCAGCTATTTTGAATCTAATGTTAAAATGTAATTCTTTTTTCTTTTTAATTTTTTAAAAATTAAGTTTATTGGGGTAACATTGGTTAAAACAATTATATAATGTTCAGGTGTATCAAATGTAATTCTTGAGATAATTTTAATTCATTTCTCAGCTGGGCAAATATATATTAAAACAGTTTTTAAATTGGGTACATAAGTGGCATATTTTCCAATCAGTCATGTATCTGAGAAAGGCCTTATGCTCCCTTGCTTCCTTCACCCAAGAAGACAACTTTTCTCTCTGTACAGGTTTCTCAACCTCAGTGCTATTGATACTTTGAGCACGATAATTCTTTGTTGTTGGGTGGTCTCCTGTGTGTTTTTTATGGTATTTAGCAGCATCCCTGACCTCCAGCCAGTCGATGCCAGTAGTTCCCCTCCTTTAAGTCGAGACAATCAGATGGACCCTGGAAGGTGTGCAGAAACTATCCCAGCCTGAGAACCATGGATCTAAATTAATGACCTTAGTAGGTCCCATGACTGTAAATATCATTTCTATATTAACGACTTGTTTTTTTTATATTTCATCCTTGGATTTCAGATTTGTATAGCCAACCTGCCTACTTGGAATCTTTAATTGTATACTAGCAGATATCTTAAACTAAATATTTTTGAAATAGAACTTATGATTAGTCTTCCATAGAGGCAGCTGTCAAACCATTGACCATGACATTCCCTTTGATTCTTATTCTTCCACCCTGTTACCCAGTCTATTCGCAATACCTAATCTGTCAGCTTTTCCTTGAATTTATCCTGAATCCATTTACATCCTAACATCTCTTCTACTCTAATTCAGGACACTGATTTCTCACATATACTACTATAGTAGGCTAATTATTACTTTCCCATTAACCATCTTGTCCCGTCTGATTCAGCTTTCACACCTCAGACTCTGTAGTCTACTTAAAATTCAAAACAAATCATATCATTCTGTCCTTAAAATCATCCAGTGTTTTCTCATTTATTAGAAATAAAAAATCGGATTCCTTGTTAGAGTGTAGCATGCGTAAGAAGGGTTCTCAAGGTAGACCCTGGACCAGCAGCATCAGCAGCACCTGGAAATTGGTTAGAAATACAGATCCTCAGACCTCACTCTATATCTATTGGATCAGAAACTTTGGGAGTGAGGGCTGCAGTCTGTTTTAACAAGGCCTCCTGAAAACTTAGACGCACACCAGCAGTGGAGAACCTTGCTCTACATACACAGATCTCTCTCTCCAAATTCATCTCCTATTGTAGTCACTGTGCTTATTGCCATCTTTCCATCACACTTGGTTTTCTTTCTGTTCCTCAAACATATCAGACTCATTCCAGCTTTAAATTTTAGGTCTTAAGATGCGTTATCGTCTGAGCACATGAATGCAGGCACACACAATTAGAAGAAATTAGTGATCATCTCTGGATGGGCTGTTGGTAATGTCTCCTATATATTTATCTACTTTTATACTTAGAAAAAATAACTTTTTTTTTTTAATTTGAAGAAAAAGGACTTACATGATCTGAAATCTGCAGTCTAAAATTTTATGAATATACATGATGTCACTCATTTGTGAGATATAAACCTAAAAGCAACAAATGAACAGGACAAACAAACAGAGACTCATGGACATGGACTATAGAATAGTGGTTACCAGAGGGAGGAAGGTGGGGGAGGGGGAAGGTAATGGGATAAAGGGGTCAAATATGTGGTGACAGAAAAAGAAATTTAACAATAGGAGGTGAACAGACTGTATGTGTGTGTGTGTGTGTGTGTGTGTGCGCGCGCGCGCACGCGCGCGCGCCTTAGTGTTAAAATTTTATGAATATGTATATGGGGGTCTTATTATAAGTTGTTAAAGAGAACTTATAAACTTAAAATATGAGGTAGCATTTGTATTTGAAGGTGAGTAACAGAGTCCTTAAGATAGATGTATTTATCCCACAAGGACATACCACTGTACACCTATTAAAATGGCTAAAATACAAGAAAACCAACAATAATAAATGCTAACAGGCATGCAAAACAACAGAAATGTATACTTTGCTGGTGGAAATGCAAAATTT
Source organism: Pteropus medius (assembly GCF_902729225.1). NCBI lineage: Eukaryota > Metazoa > Chordata > Mammalia > Chiroptera > Pteropodidae > Pteropus > Pteropus medius. Next base: position 14,619,479 of record NW_024356249.1, read on the forward strand.
TACAGCCATTTAGAATACAACTTACCTCTTTCTTAAAAAGTTAAACATACTTACCATATACTCAGCCGTTGCCCTCTTAGGGTTTATAATGTTTATGTTCTTCCATATGTGAATGTTTATAACAACTTTATTCATCAGTGCTAAAAACTGGAAGCAATAAGATGTCCGTAAACAGAAGGATTGATAAACTGGTACATCCATACAGTGGAATAGTATTCAGCAATAAGAAGATACAAACTGTTAATTCATACAACATAGATGCAAGTGAAGGAAGTTAGACCGAAAAGACTACATATTGTACGATTTGTTATAGAAAGAGCAAAACTATAAGAACAGAAAACGGATGAGTATTTGCCAAGGACTGACCTGAGGGGGAAGCGATTGGCTACAGAAGGAGCCATTCTGTACGGTACTGGTTGTTGGATGCATGAACGTATATATTTGCTGATTCCCATAAAACTGCACATCACAAAGAACGTACTTTCATGTCTGAAAACACGCACATATGCACAAACACACTCTCTAACCCAGTCAGTGTCAGTGGCATCCCAGCATGGAACGCAGACTGACAAATGAACTTAATTGTATTACAAAGGTATGGCATACCTGCACTGAATAAGTCAATGAGGAAAGAAGCACACCTTAAACAGCCTAAGAGAAAAACAGTAATCTGTGAACACTACTTTAACCAAGTGATGAAGACTAATATTAACAGTGATGCCACATTGCTATCACGTACCCCTAATATGATGGTATGAGAAGAACTCACTTCACCTCTATAATATTCTTTCCCAAAACCCCAACATACACCCAGTCTAATTATGGAAAAAACACCAGATGAAACCTGACTGAGGGACATTGTGCAGGATATTGGCTAGTATTTTTTAAGATGCTAAAGATCATGAAAAATAAGACTGAGGAACTGTCACACAGATCACAGGAGACTAAGGAGACATGACAACTAAATGCAATGTGGTGTTCTGGATTGCATCTTGTAACAGAAAGAGGACTTCAATAGATAAACTGGTGGAATCCAAACAGAGTCTGAGGAGTAGTTAATAGTAACTTACCAATGTGAGATTCATGGTTTTAACAAATGTACCAGGGTGTCGTGTATGCTGTTAGTTATGGCAGGGAATTATCAGAGGTATACAGGAACTTTCAGTACTATGTAACTTGTCCCCGAACTTAAATTATTCAGAATGCAAAGCTTGGTTTTGAAAAGATTAAGAAAGGATTTTAAATATTTTTTGCAAAACGCTTCAGCATATATTTTTTAAGAAACAAGCATTTTCTTACATGACTTCAATTCCATTATCCACGTAGGAAATTTAATATTGATTCAATAATATGTGATAGTGAACATTTAGAGTTCCCTGAATATTTGAACATGTCATGTCTTTAAAAGCTAGATTCCCCTCTGATCCAGAACCCAGGACCATGTATTGTACTTGATTGTCATGACTCTAGTATCTTTCATTTTACAGTGCCCGCCTCTGTCTTCTTCTTCTTTTTTTTTTTATCTTTCATGATAACGACATTTTTGAGGATTTGAACTAATTTTCTAGAATGTTTTTCATTCTCAACTTGTCTTATTGTTTTTTTCATGATTGGATTTGGATTAACATTTTTGGGAAGAGCATTACCTACGTGATGTTTTGTGCTTCCCATTGCATCATATCAGAAGTCATATAGTGGCATATTTTTCCTGATTTTGGTGATGTTAATTACATATGATCCTATTAGTCTTTGTTTTTTGGCACTTGAGATGTTAACAGACTTAACTTGTACTTTCCCTCTCCAAGGCACTGTTTCAACACTGGCTCCTTTCAGTGATAATGGAATTTAGAAACCAATATTCTATATATTATCACTCTGGTTAAAAAATACATAGTCAAAAAAAATCACTAGTTTATGAGTTTCTCACAAAATCACTATTTTCTCATTTTCTGTTTTATAACACATACAAATCATTTCACAAATACCATACCAGTACCACAACCATCAATAAACTTGGAAAGTAAAGATTATTATTTCTTTATGTTTTTTTTCCTGTCCTTAGAATATATCATAGCAAGGGTGTATGTTTGATTACTATATTCGAAAGTAACTCAGTGAAAGAGAAAATGAAACATCTTATTAATATTTTCAATAGTGAAAACTACTGAAGAAACTATAGGTTCAGACATCACGGAGATTTTCGACAACGAATCTATCAGATAATAATTTTCATCAAATCAAGTTATTAACAGACTTATTTGGTCAGTTTTGCCATACTAAGTAAGGTTCCCTCCACTGCCTTTTTATTAAGTGTGATCTGGAAGCATTTGTTCTCTGAATTTCGGACTCCTTGTATGTAAGCTGAGCACGATGAAATAAAAACTCCCTGTTGTCATCTCTCGTTCTAATTCTCTATCATTGTAGTAGTTAACTGGTTACTATTACTGCTTGCCATTCAAACATAATCCCATTTAATCATCTTTACAGATGGTAGTAACTTTCCATGTATAGATAAGGAAAGTAGGAGTTGGAGAAGACCCCTCAGTAAGTACGAGAGTCAAGGTTTGAGCTCGAGTTTTCTGACTCCAAAGTCGGTGCCCTAAAACAATCATTAAATACTACACCTGATAAGATGAGAGAATTTGACAGTGTTTTACAAATCATGGTGTGAGCGTGGGCCAATTTAACTTCACAACTTAAAGCAGGAACCAAATATTATTTAAGCTAGTCATTTTTATGTGTAGCTATTTAATATAATGTCATTTTATACAATGATTTGAATCTTCCTGGGTACTCTCTGGCTGCCAGTGTACTTTTGTGTTAGTGCTTCTCAGCTTTTGTGCACATAAGAACTGCCTCAGGGAGTCTTTGAAAAGATGCATGTTCTGGGCTCACACTTTTTTTGGTTGGTTTGGGGCGAGCCCAGGAAGGAGTACTTTAAGCACTTCTCAGGAGATGCTAAGGTGCTGTGCACTGATACTAATGTGCAGCCAGGGTTTAGAACTAGTAATTCATAAGGATGAGAAAAAAAAAGTCTGTCATAACTTACAGTTTTGTGGAACGATAGCTCAAATTTAGATAGGCATCAGGCAGTGGAAGATTGTGTTCTCTGGCAAGTGCTTGACATGCAGATTTGGTTTGTAGATGACAGATGCCAATACCTATTTATGGAAATGGGGGTGGCATATGGAGATTTTTCATTTGAATTGGTGGCCAGCTCTCCACCAGGTGCTGAGGGAATACCTAGAGGCAGGCAGAACGGGGTATTCTTCATGTTTTGGGTATGTCCTAGCAGGTGATTACTTAACCAGTTAAGCATCCAAAAGTCTAAAGTTTATCATAACCAGGATGATTTTGTCTCCCAAAAAACTTTAAAAGCAAGGCTTACCTAACATAGCCATATAAAAATTGAAATAATGATCCCACAAGACATCTATTTGTGAGCAATGCAATTTCCATTGAGTCTTTCAGAATGAATTATTGTACTCCTGGTAGCTTTTAAATTTGCCCAGTGGTATTCTTGGGTACAAAATGAATTTTTGAAGTTTCTACCCAGATAAATTTTTGGTTTTGGAAGTGTAGCTATGAAGATATTCTTTCTGACAGTTGTTAGAAAAATAACCTATTGTCTGTTTATATACTCTGAGTTCATGGCCACCTCATCATCATACACAGGAGGATGCTGGCTCTTCTGCTTCCCTGAGGATGGAGAAGCATGCAAATCAGAGAATCTGCTTTCCTTTATAGTGCAGTGGAGCCAGAACATCATCTTTGTTCTATTTTATTAAATACTCTTTCAAGAAAGCAAAAGGCTAAAAGTTTGCTCACCCCTTGGGTATACATTTTACATTTTACGAGTGGTAATATTCTTGAAATTAAAGTTTTCATTTTATGTATTTTTCTCTTTTTTTCTTTCTGTTTGAATATCTGTACTTCTTTTCAACATTTCTTAATATGGAGATGTTCATACCTAACAATTCAAAGTGACAGTCATTATGCTTGTTTTACAAATGTAAATACTATATGGAAAGAGCAGGTAGCAGTCTATTCCAGATACATTTTAAATATTAAGATAAATTAGGATTGCTGAATTTATTCGTTAAAATGAACTATATTAAGCAGCTTGTTAAATCTTAACATAGCAAGTAAAAATTAGCGTGTGTGTATGTGTCCATCTGAGGAGTTATCAGAATATGCATAATTTTTGTTTGTTTCTGAAACTTGACAAGAAAGAAGCGATATAGTGTGTTCAAACACCTACCTGGGAAGGAAATACTGTCTTAGAAACTCTAATTCACCGATCAGTCTAGTTTTCTTTTTCTTACCCCTCTTGTGTTTCCAGAGTACACCCTTCTCAGTTTTTCTCATTTATATCATTTTGGTTAAGTTGAATCCTCACTTATGTTAAAATTTTTAGGAGCTACATTAATTATTTCAGCCAAATTCAGCATATTTAACTGGATATCATATATATATATATATATATATATATATATGATTGTTTAGGGCCCACAGAGTTTAAAACATGTATCTAATTGCCTGTTTATAGGCAGTCATGTTGAAATATGATGTTGAAACTTCTAATTTCACCATACCAAGTAATAGATCAGGAATAGACTACAGATATTTTATTAAATAATTAACCATCCTAGTTTTTACAAATAATAATACAGTTAAATTTATAAAAATCACTTAGGCCTTTTTTTACTCAAACAGACAAAATTTATACTTAAGGATTTAAAAAAATGTTTCTGGCATTATATGAATTTGATTCATCTGCATATGAGTCAAAACATTAGAGAAGCTGCTAGTGAAATCACAGTCATTGGTATTTTTCTTCAATTTGAAAGCAAAATGTAATATCCAATTTTATTGAAATGGTCAGCACTAGATGACTGCCACTTTAATCAGTGAATTAATATCATTTGCTGAAAAATAGAGTAGAAATTCATTTGCATTTCATATGTCTCCTTCAACTCACTATACACAGCAGACCTTTATTTTTGTAGTTCAAGCAAGTAGTATAGCTTTTCTAAAACTAAAAATCACAGAAAAGTTCTCTTTGTCCTTTAGTCCTTTCATGCAGTCATTCCTCACAAGATTTTATTGTTATATCTTAGCCATGTCAGTGACGAGAAGCAGGACCACCGACAGGGAAAGGGCCAGAGATAATTCATATACGGTACAGACTCTAAAAAATTTTTCTAGGCAATTAATTGTCTGGCTCATTAATAACATTCTGTGAAGTGGTAGAGGGGACTGTTTATCATTCTAAGTCTGGCTTTGAAGGACAGGAGACTTTGATAACATGCATCAGTTTTTTATCAGTGAGTTTACCTTAGACCTCTGAAGAGTTGGCTGACATCCTGACTGCAGAGCTAGAAGAAAACATTTTCTTACTTTCTCACCACTAAAAGAGGGTGAGCAAGTTATTATAAATAGGCATCCTCCATTGTGGGTCCACGTGGGCGATTATAGTAGAAGTTGACGTTTGAGTTTCCTCAGGATAATAGAAGCCGTCTCTGTCCCAGACAGAACAAATATTAGACATTTGCACTGTACTAATCCCTTATTTGTAATAGGTGTATAGAGCTATTTCATTATTTCTAATAAGTGTATAGAACACTTCTCTATCAACTAGTAGTAATCATTTTGAACACCTTTTTGCATACTTACTATCATCTGTACATCTTTGATGAAAAATCTGTTCAGATATTTTCCCCAATTTTTAATCGGGTTACTTGTTTTCTTATCATTGAGTTTAGAAAGACAATAATATATTGTTTACCAATCCTATATCAAAGATATGATTTGTAACTGTTTTTCTCCCAGCCTTCAGCTTGTTTTTTCATTCTGTTAGCAGTGTGTTTCAAAGAGCAGAAGTTATTAATTTTGAAGTCTAATTTATGAATTTTTTTCTGTTATGGCTTGTGCTTTTGGTGCCATATTTAAAAAATCTTTGCCTACTTCAAGGTCAGAATTCTCCTATGTTTTCTTCTATAGATTCTATAGTTTTAGATTTTTATATTTAGATCTTTGATCCATTTTTAGTTAATTTTTGTATCTAGAGCTACAAATAGATCAAAGTTCACTTTTTTTGTATAAATATCCAGTTGTTCTCATACCTTGAGAAAGGTTTCTTCACTGAAGTTCTTAGTAATCTTATTGAAATTCAATTGTCTATATCTTTGTGAGTCTATATTTGGACTCTATTCTCCATTGATCTGTTTTTCTATCTTGATGCCAATAGCATACCACCATGATTACTTTAGCTTTATCATAAGTCCATATTAAGTAGCGATAGTTCTTCAACTTTGTTCTGTTCTTCCCTCCATACACCCCTACAACTTGTTTTGCCTATTCTTGGTCCTTTACTTTGCCCTATGGATTTTAAAATCAGTTTATGGATTCCTACAAAAAACATCTAGTATCATTTTGATTGTGATTGCATTGAACCTCTAGATCAACTCAGGAATTGATCAACAATATTGAGTTTTTTAACTCATGAACACAGTATATCTCTCCATTTATTTAGATCTTATTTCATTCCTCATAGTAATGTTATAGTTTTCACTATACAGGTCTTGCATTTTTTTTTTTTTGGTAAGATCTATCACTGAGTATTTACTGTTTTTCATGCTATTATAAAAGGTATTTTAATTTTTAATTTAGATATTTCTAATATATTGAACTGCAATTGAATTTTCTATATTGATCTGATAGTCTCCAACTTTGCTAAACTCACTAGTTCTAGTAGTATTTTATAGATTGATTGTTTTTGCACAGGTAATATTGTTGTCTACAAATATAGTTTTACTTTTTCCTTTCCAATCTAGATGCCTTTCTTTTTGTTTCCTTACTATACTTATGAGAACCTTCAATATAGTGTTGAATAGAAGTGGTGAAAGTAGAGATTCTTGTCTTCTTGATCTTAAGGGGAAAGCATTCAGTCTTTCAAAATTAAGTACATTAGCTATAGGATTTTGTACATCCCCTTCATCAGATTGGTAAAGTTCCATCTGCTGATGTGTTTATTTAATTGATTTTGGCTCTAATCTTTATTATTTATTTACTTTTGGTTTAATTCATGCTACTTTTTCCATTTTTTAAAGTAAAAGTAAAAGCTGAAGCCATTGTTTTGGGGAAAAAAATCTGTTTTTTTCTAATATAAGCATTAAGTACTATTAATGCCCACTCCCTAAATGTTGCTTTAGTGGCACCCCACAAATTTTTATCTTTTTCTTCTCATTTTTATTCTGTTCAAAATACTCTCAAAGTTTTATTTTTATTTCTTCATTGACTCAGGGGTTATTAAAAATGTTGTTTAGTTTCCACATATTTGAGAATTTGTCAGTCGTTTCTGTTCTTGATTTCTAATTGAAGTCTATTGTGCTGAGAGAATATACTTCATATGACCTTAATTCTTTTAAAATATATTGAGGCTTAGTTAGAATATGGTTCATCTGGTGAACA
>NW_024356249.1:14629933-14694032 GCF_902729225.1 Pteropus medius
ATTTTCAGAGAATAGCATATAAATGGCATATGGATTCTGGCATTTACTACTGTCATTTTCTACTGTCAAATTTTGGCAGTACTTTAGTTGGCAAGACCTTTTATGTTTGCATTTTTATTTAATTATTTTATTTAATTATTTATGTTTGCATTTTTATTTAATTATTCGAAGCATCCATCCATTCATTCAGTCTGTCAACTAACTAACCAAGCAACAAGCAAATACTTGGTGTCTGCTATAGGATATGAAAGGGGAACCGAGGTGAAAAATGGCTTAAAGATACCGGCTTAAACTACCTCAAGGAAGATACTCTATAAAATGCATTCCAAGAGCCCTTCCTATGATAGTTCATTGTTAAGCTGAGATGTCAGAAAAGATTTGGGCATAATTTTACATACCTTGGTTTTTCTTTCAGTGCCCTCTCCTCAACCCCCATTATGCAAGTGAAGTTTTTAATCTCTATCTTTTAACAAGCTAATGCCAGGAAAAAAGTAACAATTAAGATAATACTGTCCTTTTTTTTTTTCTTTTTACTCAGTTTCTTTTTTATTTTTATTTTTTTGAAAAAGACCTTTCTTATCAAAAAAGTACTACATACTTTGTGTGCTTCTCTGTCAGGCCAAGTACACATTTGGTAAAGGATTGAGAGTTTGATCAATTCCATATTGTAAATTCCAGGATTTTTTCTAGCTTTCAAAATAAATGGAACTGGATTTAGCACATGGACAATAAGGTTGACAGAAGACTTAATGCTAATCTTTCAGTATACAAAAGAGCATTGTGTTAGCGAAAGTGAACAGGTGTTCTTTGTTTTAACTAAGAAGGACAGGAAACATTGATATTAAATCAAAAGAGAAATAATTTAAACAACCTCAAGTGTATTAAACACTGGGAAATGTTACTATGAAAAATGTAGATTTCTCTTAGAAAAATCATCTGAATCATCTCCATACACTGAAAATGTAGGTATTCTGGTACTGGAGAACCTATATACTCAATATTAACATGTGCTAAATAAAAATTTATTGAAATGAAGTAAATTCAGACCTTTCACAATACATGTTCTCTCAAGGTCCTAAGACCTCAAGAAGGTACTTGAAAGGTTCACAAGGAACAGTCATTGTGAATCTTTGCTAAACTATAAGATCTCTGTCAGTTGAAAAAGAAGTATAGAAAAATACCAACTAAATCCAAAAAGTCAAGGTTTCTCATAGAAATAGCTCTACTTATTTGTAGAAATGTTCCCTTGACCATTCCCTTAAAATACTTGATGTTTCAAGGTTATCTGATTGTCAGCAAAAAGAATTTTTAATCACAAATTGAAATATGATTCCAGCTAATAACAATTTCAGTTCCTTCTTACACTCTTTTAAAGATGTATTTTTTATAGAATTCTGTTTTTATTTTTTATTTTTATTTTTTACTTTTTTTCAATTTTATTATTAGTTTCAAGTATACAGTACATTGGTTAGACATTTATATAGTTTATGAAACGATCACCCTGATTGTTCTTCCTCTCCTCTGGCTCTCCACCTAGCCATTACATTAATGCTAACTGTGTTTCCTATGCCGTGCTCCCCATCCCGGTGACCATCTATCAACTACTAATTTGTACTTGTTTAACCCTTCACTGTTTTTCCCAGCCCCCCTCCCCTCTGGTCATCCCCAGATTGTCCTCTATATTTGTGAGTCTATTTTCAATTAGTTTATTCTTTTTGTTCCTTAGACTTCGCATATAAGTGAAATCATATGGATTTATCTTTGTCTGACTTATTTCACTCAGCATAATAAACTCTAGGTCCATCTATGTCGTCGTGAATGGTAGAATTTCATTTTTTTTATGGCTGAATAATATTCCATTGTATATAAGCTCCCTTCTAGCTAAAGTGATCTTATCCAGCTTGCCCAAACTTGCTCACTTAAGAGTTAAGTGAAGTCTTTCTCCATTCCTCAAACAATCTTTTCCTCAAACCATCACAGTCTGGCCTCATCTAAACTTTCTTTTGCTTAGATCTTTAAGCTGTTAAGCCAAGCAATAAATAGGCCTCTCATCATTGCTATGCTTGACCTCTCAGTTGTCGTTTGGCCACTTTCTACTCTCTGAAACATCTTCCGCCTTGAATGTAGCACATCACGCCTTCTGGTTTTTCATCTGCCTCTTTGACCTTCGGTCTCAATTAGAGAATTTTTTTTTCCTTTTCCTAACTCTTAAAAGTTAGTATTTCACAGGGTTCTCTCTCCTTACCTTTTGATGAGATAGAAAATTGACATGGCACAAAATGTGATGAACATTGTTTTGGTTGAAGTTCTTTTGACGGCAAGCAATGGAAACTGACTGAGGGTAGGTCCGGGTTAAAAAGAAAGAACTGAACAATCTGGCTTGGAGGAAGTGCTTTAGAACCAAAAGTAGTGGTAAGAATGTCAACATCAGCATCGTGTGACTTTTTCTAGGGTGACACTCTTGGAGTGGTTGTGTTCCAATAGCGTCATGTCTTTATCTCTCAGTCCCTTAACGTGTCTTTTGCATTGTAAATCTTATGCGCTCTTTTAGACTCCCAAGTGGAACTTTAATTCCTCTATGTGAAGTCTGTCTTGATTCCTTAAACAATTGCTGGTTGCTTCCATCTTTGAGCTAGAGTTTTACCAAATATATGTATATATTTGATAAACATATCTATATTTTACTATAAGACTACAGTGCAACTATTGTGATAATGTGGGTTTTTTCCTTCATCTAAGTTAAGAGATATTTAAGGCAGTGAATTGTTTACCTAGCCCCAGAACCTATCTAGCTCCCTCAGTTCTTCTAGATTTTTCTCCAATTTTTTAAATTCTCTGGTCTTTGTTGAATAAGAGTTTAAAAATTTAGAAAGTTGTGAATTCATAGGTCACAAAGTTCAACTAATGTGGTATCTACACAAATTCACATGGCTTGGCTTTACTTAATTCATCTAAATAGCAGGAAAATGATGTAGAGTTGCAAGCTCATACAAGAATATTTTAAGAAAATAATCCTTCTGGACCCCATATTATTCTAAATATTATGTATAGACATATATTTATACCTCATTTTAAGTTTTTTTTCTCCCTGTATGTGAAGTTCAATAGAATTTTAAACAAAGCCTACAAAACCATTTTGTGTTTTTTATTACATTTTGCGAAGATGACAAGTAATGTTGACATTTTATTGTGAAGAAGATACATTGGCTTTATATTTAAGATAAGAAATCATAAAATGTGTTGTCATCATAAGTGACAAGACATTTAAAATGTTGGTGACAAAAATAAACTAGAAGAAGATGAAATGTGTACAGAAAGGTTAAGAGAAATGATGGGAAAATGCAAGCTTCTTTGCTAAATAATATTAGAAGCTAATTATTTTGTACAGAGCTATAATTTAATTTAGCTGTGAACCTAGAATACAGAAGAATCCTTGGTAACTTGTTATATCTGTTAACTGTTTTAATTATTGTACTAACAACATCAGACACACCTCTCTGAACTTGAACAAAGTCTTATTGAAGTAGAGCTGCTTATCACGAAGTAAAATTCTTTAAGTACTTATGAAGCAAACCTCTATTAATGTATAGTTACACCACCACTAAATGCTGTAACAAACAAATAACAACATTTTGGTAGTTTAAAACAGTAACATCTATATAATAGTTTACTATGGGTTCCAGATAGATGGGTAGATTTCCTTCATTTTATGTCTTTCTCATTTTCTAGAGTATTGTTTTCTGCATTTGGCTAGCAGATGAGCAAAGAGAGATGAAAAAGGCGTACCTATATCTTAATCACTTTTCCCCAAAGTGATACATTACTTGTCTTTGTATTCTATTAGCTAGAACTTTCATATATCCATACTTAGATGCTAGAGAAGCTAGAAAATATAGTCCATAGCTGACTAGCTATTTCCTAGCAACAGTTCTATACTAGTGAAGCTTAAATCCTGGTGGACAGGTGATCTGCCATGGTTCACCCCTAAAGCCAAGGATAAAAACAATTATTATCCTTTCTCCTCCACATAGAATACATTCACCTCAACTCAAAAGAAACAACCCAAACTCTCATCCTGTCCTTGCATCCAGTCCAAAGTCAAACATCTTATTAGGTCCAGCTGTGGCTCTTGCAGCCTGGTGACCTGTGCACTAAAGTTCATATTAACTGTCCACTGTTTCACCTCCCCTCTCCCTCCCCCCTCCCTAACACAAATCCAACATACAGAAGTGATGCAAGGGCAGGAGAGTGATAAGTAAGTTTCTCATTTGAATAAAGGTAAAGTGGTAAATACAGAGCAAGAACTGTCTAATGATAACAGTGAAATCTCGTCGTGGCAGGAATTGTGAAGACACGCTACCCTACAACATTCAGGTTCTCTTGATTAGACCCTTGTTATGCATCTGAAAAGAACTCTCATGTCCTCTAGTCTCTCTGGCCTTTTGGGCTACTTATATTGAGAGCTGCTTTGGCTAAATCATGTATGGCTAAATCATGTAAAGGAATATGACTACTTTTTGCTCGTGCGATTCGAGAACCTAGAAACTATTTTACAGACCATATTTAAGACTTAAGTTCAGGGTTTATTTGACAGTACAGTTCTTTTTAAATAAGAGATTTAAAAGCAATGGAAATAAAAGATTGCATATCTGTGAGACTTCATTTGTTATGTGTGCCTTCATTTGTTACGTGTGCCAGTATCACACCTTTATCAGTCAGAGTCTGTCCAGAAAAAGACAATTTCATGTCTTTCAAATGGAGGAAATTGAACACAAGGAATTAGCTACACATAAGATAAATAGAAATTCAAAACAAATGATGGTGAATAAACCCAGAGACTAATGAAAAAATACAAAACTGTCGCACATCCTAGGGATAGAAGGCGATAGGAAGAAGTGATGTTGCCACATGTTATCAGAGCTCTTAGCTCTGGTAAGAAGAGACTGTGAGCTCCTTGAGGGATCTGAGCCATTTATATTTTTTTCATCTTTGTGTGTCTCCACACAGTGAGCACTCAAATGTTTGTTTACTTGAACAGACATAAGCAGTAAATCCTTTCACTGACTTCATTTCGAAGTACCATCAGGGAACTAATATGTGGCAGAAACGATGGCATTCAGTACTGGGGTGATCCTTCATTTGCGGATCAGCTGCAGTTAGTTATTTGGGGACCTTATTTTAGTTAACCCATCACTGGCATTTAGAGAATGAGAAATTGCTCAGAAGTTTTAATTTAAATATTCTCTTCCTGTATAAGACTTTTAGAGTTTGGAACAGAACCAACTTTTATATAAACATAGAAGGGAAAATTAAAAAGGAATAAAGTCTGTAGGTGGCTCATGCCAAAATACATTTTTTTTAAAAAAAGGAGGCAGCACAGGAAGAAAAATAGAAAAAGCTTTCCAGAATTGCTGGGGAAATAGAAGCAGTAGCTATAGAGGATATATAGCTCTATCTTAGCCTTTGAATCTTTTATGGAATCACATTTTAAGTTGATAATGACATTCTTTTGTCTACTAATTTGAGCCCAAAATCTTCAATTTATTTTAATTTCCTGTTATTTTAGAAAGAATGTGCAAAATATTCCATTGGAAGTTTTAGCGGTTAAAAAGAACTAATTCTAGAATATATGATAATTTTTGAAAACATCATAAATGTCATTTAATCTGTTCTTGGATGTACTTTATATGCTTAAGTATACAGATATGTTGGATTCAATTTAGCTATGGCTTTTAGAATAGGCTTCAAAACGTCTCAAAATAGTATATACATTTAACAACTTTGAAGTTGAGAATAGTTTGAGAAGCTTTTTTGTCTGTGCTGCCTTTCCTAGAGAGAAAAAGCCTTGCTTGAAGATTTCTCAGTGAACATTTCTACTTATACATGGAAATGAAGATTTGAGGGTGGCAGAATATGTCAAATTCAGTTGCCATGTTGTACCTTTAAAACATTTTAGCATACCCGAGCATATTATAATTCTTCCGTTTACATAGAAATTTCAAGTTTATTTACTTTTCACATTTTTTTTAAAATAAGAATTGCTTAAAATACAATATACTGCATTTCATATCTTTATTTTATCCTTCAGAATATAGGGCTTCTTTTTTAAAATGTCCATTATGGCTTGGATATTGGGTGTGTCTAAATAGTGTCAGTACCAACTAAAAAGGGGATATAATATGTGTTTTATCTCTATGGCACCTAACATTTGAAGAGTAAGTTTTTCTTAACTGTGTTGGATTTTTGGAGTCATAGTGTTATAATCACTTGGTAATTTTGCAGTTTTATTAAAAATAATTACTTTGTTTCAGTCATAACATCATCTTTATGGTTTTGAAAACATGTAGTCGGGAAAAAATTCTTTAGTATTGATCTAGAGCAGAAAATGTGTTATGATCAGTCTTTTCTATCTCTAATTGAGTTGATTTTCTTTAATAATACTGTTTTGCAGGGAAGATGTTAAAACATTAGGTGTTTTTGCTGCTTAAAATAATTGGTTTTGCTTTTTAAGCATGCCATCTATAATTTCAAAGAATATTTCTTTCTGAACTTCTTTGCCCTCAGGATTTTAGAGTGCTCTTGAAATTATAGGTGTCTATTAAGTATTTTTCAACCATCAAGTCAACTGTAGTCATTGTGCTATTAATTCATTATGAAGTGACACAGGAAGAAAACTCATTCTGCGATAATATGAAAACACATATTTATCAAAAAAAAAGAATCTATATTGAAAACCCATCTGCTGTGGTAAGAGGGAAATGGTTTATTAGACACATTTTGACATTTATTAGACACCTTTTTTCCAAGCAGGAAAACATAAAAGAAAGATTTTAGTTCTAGTCTTTAGACACTCCGTATTGTAATACTTAATATGCTTTCTTTTTTGTTGCCTACAGGTGATTTTATACCCAACTTCTAATAGCTCCAAATCAGCTGAGTTGCACCGAATGATAGTTCCAAAAAATAGTCAAGATTCTGACTTAAAAATCAAATTGGCAGTGCGAATGGATAAACCACCACATATGAAACATAGTGGGTGAGTTGATACTTGAAGATTTTTTTTTTTTTTTGCTGAATTATTGGATTTCGTTTCATGTATAGCTCTTTTGTCAGTTTACTGAGAGAGTCAGTATGTCAGGTTTTCATATGGAGTTCTCCCCCCAAAATGGCATACACATGTTAATTTCTTTTTTAAACCCATAGACATCTTTATAGCTAAATACATGGGTATTTAGTTAATATAACTATTTGCATGCCAACGTAACATTGATACCTGATTGTACTGATATTACGCAAATTGATAAAGAACAGTGATATATGGAGACAACTTCTAAGAAATATTTTCAAAACACAGCAATAATTTGAACAAACCTAGCATTCAGGTCCCCAGAAAGAGTTAAACTTACATAGAATATATTAAAGCTAAAAGGTGGTTCAGATATATAACCCAGGAGTCTGTATAAGTTTTGATGGGAGGGATGAGAGTGTTCATCCAATGTCTGAGTGAAAAACTAAATTAGTTCCGGAGGATAGGATACGTCAGAAGTGCAGGGACTCTCTCTTAGGGGTTGCTATGGAGAAGAGTGAGCCTTCATCTCCGTCAAGGTTCTTTTTTTTTCTTGTAGCTGGTGAGATAAGAGGTCGGAATTTATGAGCACAATAAAATGAGTTGTTTTGTTTTGTTTTTTTTTTTTTTTCAACCCAGGTCTTTCTCAGATTAAAACTTTAGGACTCACTACAGCCAAATCCCAGCATAGGGGTGTTAGCCATTGGGAAAGAATGCGACCATTTTTCTTACTATGGAGAGAAGCTACTGCTAAAGAGGCTTACCCTGAGTTTAGCAACAACAGTCAAGAAGGTACATTCCTGTACAGAGAGGCATTGTCTGCTGGCCTTGGAGCCAAATCACCAACTTGTGTCATACTTAACTGATGAGTCATAAGATAAAGGTTCTTTAGCTGACCAGTAAGGAAACATAGTTAGACTCTGAGAGCGGGCAGCCCAAATGAATATACTACAGTTGGGATGGGACTAAAGACCATCTTGCTTCCTCGGCTTGGGTGGGCAGTGTATGCAAAGTCAGAACTAGTCTCATTGAGAATAAAAACACCTCGGATGGTAGGCTTTTAGAAAGGGAACAGTAATTTGGGTAGTCCACATCTTTAATGTAGTAATGCAAAGTAAAGACTAACTGTGACTCAGCTCATAATGCAAATGGAGTTCCTAGGGTTTAATATTTAGAGTTTTTTCTTTCATTCATCTATCTTCCTGCTCACTATTGACTTATACAGCAGACATGCATGCATTGAGCACTTACTCTGTTTCAAACAGAACAGACCTCGATGAGATACCATGCCAGGCCTAAAGGAACTGGCTAGTCAGGGATTCAAGATTGTATAAAAATAATTATAACACTGAGGGATAAATTCTATCATATGGGAACTATCATATAAATATGACAAATGGGAACTAATGGAAATAACACATGATTCCAATTGGAGTTAGTCATGAAAGTCTCACAAGACTTTTGAAACTCTAGGTATGAATTCAGCAGATGAACAGTGGGGATGAAGGGCCTCTGGTCACATGACAGAGCACATACAGGGGCAGGAGTTCTAGACAACAATGATGACAAGTTTAGTGCAACTGGCATGCGGTGCTTTGAGGCTAGAGAGAGAACGACAGCTCTACTGTGCTCACGGACTAGTAGAGCCTAAAGTTAGACATAAAGGAACACGATATGTTCCAGGCACTGCAGTTATAGTTCTGTTTTTAACTCATTTCTTTAATAGAAACAGGAGCCTATGTATTATAACACCAAAATAGTCCTTAATTAATGCTTGACCAGCACTATGGTAAATTCCATGGAGCCTTTGGATTGTCCCAAGAAACAAGACTGAACGGCAAGTTGGGCATGTGGCAAGCCTTTAGCTTCTGTTGACAGAAAGCCCTGCTCTCATGCTTGGCAGTTTCTTGCTTTAGAATTATCCAAGTAAGGTGGGACAATCCAGCCCCCTTCTAAGACTTGATTTTTGTTTGTTTTTCTTGCATTTTTATCGCTCCTTTGCACTGAAGGAGAATTGGTTTGTATCACAATCCCTTTGATTAAATCAGAACCCCCAGAATAGCTCTGGAGTCTACTTCTGCTCAAGACTACAAGTGATTACTAAAGAAAGCATATCATATCTCTCAGTTTAATCTATAAAGCTCAAGGTTTCACCTTGGATTCAGATCAGGAATGCTTCAAATCCCAGCCACATCAATCAGTGTCTGCCCTTGCTAAAAGACACTGACAGGCATTTCTAGACATTCAGGCATCTCTGCAGTTTACGGTCTACAAAAGAAAGGAATTCTAGAAAGGAAAATATCTGCGATTCTTTTCTGCTAGTTGATGTATGATGTAGCATAATTGAGAATATAGTTTATAAAAGTTATTAAAAATTATTTAATTCCAGTATTAGACATAGCAATAATTATTAATAACCAGAATTAAAAGTTTTCAGCATTGCTGTAATAGTTTATTCATATGGGCAGGAAAAATACAGGTGCTTTATCGTAAGTTCCAGTTTCTTAGTGCCTGTGTGATAAGTTTTAAATATTCTTAATATCACTCCTGTGTATAGAATGTATATGGGAACACATGGTTTGACCTACCTCATAATTATATTCACCTTTTTCTGAGATGCTCCATAATGGATTTTACTGAACTTAATTACATTTAAGAAGAGAAAATCAACTAACCTTTTTCTTCCAAGTGCTCTATCATATGTCAAAGCAATAATATAATAGGAGTATGAAATAGATTAATAGCATTTTGCTTTGGGGCTGGATTGTTCTGTCAATAATTCATCCTATAATGAATAATTAACAGATGAATAATGAATAATTTAAAAAGAGTCAAGTTAAAAAAGATAAATTTATCTTTAAAATATAGCAAACTCCTCTTATAGATAGAGTTGTCAAGTGCATTAAACAATAAATTAGAGGTCATGAAGACTTTCTTCAGAGCTCTTTTCAGAACTAGACTTTGAAATCCTTTGGGACTTTTATCATAAAACCCTATTTTCTGTTTTAATAACATGGACAACAAGTATATATCTCTTACGTGAACTATTTCAACATGTATTCTCTGTTTTATTCATTTATCACATAAGTGGCCTTGTATTATCCGTAAATAAATATATTTGATCATTGTTATCTATATTTTTATATGTGTTCCCAACTGGACTGTGAGTTTCTTAGACCTGTTTGAACCTTCAGTGCCTCCCACCGTGTGTAATTAAGAATAGATATGAATAATGATGATGAAGACGATAAGTGTGCCTCTTAGAGTTTTAAGGGAGAAGTAATAAGAATGACAGTAAGCTGCATTCATAAGTTGAAACTTAAAAGGGTTATAAACAATTTACAGGGGATAGAGTAGAATTTTAATGTGAAAAATGCCTAAAATAAATGAAATGTATGGTGTTTGGTTTTCAAGTATTGTATTTTAAAATGTCTTTTTTTTTGAAGCAGAAAGAAAAATTGATATAAAGCTCGCATTTCTGGTAACTAATCAGTTTGTGATTATACATTATACTTTTTAAAAATAAGGTTTACTGCATGCAAATTAAAATAGTTATTTAATTTGGATAAAACAAAAATAATGATGATTTTATTTTAAAACCAAACTGGACATTACCACAAGACATATTTGGTGAAACTCCCCCTCCCATAAAAAGAGGTTCATTTATTCATCTGGAGCATGTCATTTAAACTAATTATATAAACTAACTCATATAAATCTGTTAAATGCGTTACCAGCTAGATTTTTGAATGGTTAAATAATTTACATCCAGTCTTTGAATTTACTTGCTGGAAGACAGAAGTGTTCTTGAACAAATGGACTGTCCTTTAGCATAGCCTAGTGGCTAAGTGACAGTATTAACTTAACTTGCAGAAATACTATCCCTGTTTTTATTAAATGACGTTTTCTTAATTCAAATGATATTATCGCACTTTTAAAAAAAAGCAAAATAAAATAGAACTAATAAAACAATGAAAATGCAACTGGCTGGGACAAGTAGTGGAGGCATTATCACCAGGATCTGTCAGAAGTCTGCAGGCAACTGATTATTTTCTAGTTAAAAATGAATGAATGAAAACTTCATGAGTATGTGATTATAGGAGAGTTTTGTCTTAGTTAAGACTTAGTAAGATAAAATTGTAGCCAAATCGCTGGCACATAAATCTCATATTTCTCTTTGTGTAGTCATGCTTGGCTATTTAAACATTTGTTGATGAAAAGATGTATTGAAATATATTGAAATTATCATATATAAAGTCTGCATTTAATTTACATCATAAAGGTATAAAAGACACTGGGCCATATCTTGCTGCAAGGGAGGAACAACCGTTCAGCTTCCAACAGGAAGCACAGGATAAGCTGCGTTTTTGTTGCCCCTGCTTTCCCATGCAGAGGGCCAGCCAGGCGTTTGAGGGCTGAGCCGTCATACCTACGGAAACTTTCAGCCGTATACTTACAATTCATACATGGCACTTGCTCCCGTAGTGAAGTGACTGCACTCTAATTAAGTTGCATTATTTTGATTCTGATTTAAGGTGTATGAACTTCAACTAGGGGACAGTCTGATGGCCAAAGGGAGGAAAATATTTTGTCAAGATGGCATTTGCTTGGAGGATCCAGGCATTTATAGAAAGTGCAAGTCTGTTTTTTCTCCTCAGGAAAAATTGATTTCTCATTTTAAATCGACCTTTTAGAATGACTTTACTCCATGTCCTTGTCTAAAATAACCATGTTTTGACATCTGGCCTTCACTTGAAACTATATGTGTAGGTCTCTTTGCATTCCTAATTAGAATTTACCTCATTTTATCTTATCTTAATTTTATAGAAATCTCACTTCTTACTGCCTTGCCAAAACTTCTGACAGTGTGTTTGCTAGGTTGTTAATACATAATTGATTCTTTTACAAATACAACTTTCAGAAGAGAAGTCTGTCTTTGGTCCTGTATGATCTTGTTGTAGTCATTGTAGAATGAAGAGAAGTATAAAAAAAAAGGCATTTCTTTTTCCAGATGCCTTAATATTTAGCTCATTTTCTGTATGGTAATTTAAATTATTAAGAACTATATTTTTCATATTAAATTACTAGTAGTTAATATAAGGTATAATAATATAGAAACATTTTCAAACGTAGCTTTAATGATCATTAAACTAGTTGTTTTAAGTTATACTCCTTTGAAAAACTTCTCTGATTTCTCCTGGAATAAATTAAGCTTGAATATGGCTCTCCATTCAGCACCCTTTAATCTCAGGAATTTTCTCCAGGGGAGTAACATCTTAACATACATTGTTTTCGTCTCTTTTCATGTATCAACTGTTTTCTTTTGCTTTTAGACACCCATCAGTGTCACATCTGAGCATCCTAAATAAAGGAACCTTAGGCCAAATAATAAAAGATGGAATAAAGGGGGGGTTATTCTTTTTCTTTCAGAAACCACAGACCATGTTCATAGGTTATTTTATTTTTTTCTTATTTTTTATTAAATTTATTGGGATGACATTGGTTAATAAAATTATATAGGTTTCAAGTGTACAATTCAATGATAAATCATCTGTATATTGCATTGTGTGTTCAACATCCAGATTCAAATCTTCCATCACCATATATTTGACCCCCTTTACCCTTATATTGTGATTAATTTGGGGCACTTTAAAAGAAATTATGGTGAAAACTATTTAGAAATACTATAAAATTTTATAAACAGTTCATGTACAGAATTATAGAAGTTTCATTTTCTTAACTGATGCCTTACTATAAAATGTTTGTAGTGTGTGCTGACAATACTTTTTATTCCTTTGCACACAGCCAGCAATTTTAAAATATTAACACTGAGCTAATAAAGCAAAAATCTTGGCCTCGTTAAATGCTCGAGCATTGTGAGAGGTCAACAGAAATTTGGACATTATTTAAATATCTTTTAGTTCATTCCTCTGATACATGTAGCTGAGTGGTGGCACAGGTGGAGGACCATGCAATAATAGTTATGTAGAATAAGCAATAGTTTAAGAACCAAGTCACTTATGTTTTGATCTCAGTTCTGTCACTAACTTGGGTAAGTCACTGCGTCTTTCTTGGCCTCGGTTTGCTCAGTTGCTAAAGGAGACATTGGACTAGAAAAATGAATGGCTCCTTAGTCCCTTGGAATTTATGACTCAGCGAATCACTTCCTCCCTCATTTCTCCAGGAGCATGTTCCACTCGTTCACAGCATGCCTCCCATATAGAAGATGCACAGAGTTTTGGGACAATAGAAGTGGTGGAAATGGATGTAACCTGGAGAGAGAGGACAGATTTGGGTACTTGACTCTTCTCAAGGCAGTAAAAGGAAGTATGAAGACAGACTGAAACAATAGGCTTCTTTATGTAAGATTAATTTGAAAAATACACATTATAGAATTGTTTATACTCTGACAGTATTAAGAAACAGATGCATATAAATATTCAGAAAGGAAATACACTAAACATGCTAAATAAAACAATGCAACAGTGGGTAAAATTTTGTTTTCCAGATTTTCTGTGATATAGTTATACATTTATGACGAAAAAATGTGAATGTAGTTACCAAACTAAAAAATAAATGTTTTCTTTCAATTAAAAATAGTTAAATTTGTTTTACCAAAAACCTGACTATTGGGGAAATTCATTTGAGAAGATTCCTTAAGGTGAGCCTTGAAGAATGACTCTTGACCATCTAATATTTAAAGGAGCAGCGTGGTTTAGGAATGTGAGCTCTGGAGCCAGACGGCTGGTCTTCAAATCCTGGCTTCATCACTTAGTAGCAATAGGATCTCGGGAACGTTATGAAATCTCTCTGTGCCTCAGTTTCCTCATCTGCCAAATGAAAATTAGTAGAACCTACCTCATAAAATCGTTTGGAGGAGTAATGTTTTAGTATGTGTAATATGCTTACAACAGTGGCTGGTAGCTTACAGTAATACTCAACATGTTTAATCTATTGATAAAACCTTAAAAAGGATGTTGCATTGTGTGTTCAACCTATCTTTGAGTTGAGGTACTATTAAAAGAAGGAAAAATAAATATAAATATTTAAAATATGAAACAAAAAAAGCACCTAAAAAAGTAAGGCGCTATTTCCATCTTACCCCCGACTTCTGACCCCTTTTCCTCTTGTTTCTTCTCAAGCACTTTCTCAAGCAGGGGAAACGTGAGCTGGGAGACCTGGGCTCCAGCCAGCTCTGCTGTCGGGTTGCTTCAGGTTGCTGTATCACGTGCCTCCTTAATTTCTTCATCTTTAAAGCAACATATTGAGCTCATTAAGAGATCTTTAGGTTCTTTTCTAGCTCTGAAATCTATTTCTTTTAGTTCTTGATCTTAAACCTAAAATAGATCTCTCTTCCCGGAAAGTAAGGTGGAAGTGTTCACATTCCCACGTAGGTTGGAAAAAGTTAAATGATTTTCAAGCCACATTTTTCTCCATAAACTGGAAGCAACATAGAAAGTAGTTAAGACACAAGCTTTGGAGTTAGACCTGGGTTCAAATTCTAGCCCCCCCTTTTTTTTTATGTGAACTCGACTTCTCATAGCCTCACTTTTCGCAACCCTAAAGTTGGCCTGTCCTGAGCATGAAATGAGGTATACTCATAAAGCGTGTAGTTAAGTGCCTGTTACATAGTAAGTGCTCATTTAGTAACAATCGCTATTAAAATAAACATTATTTTTTAAAAATTGTAGTCCTATGAACTATAGTAAGACCTTCTGAGATTTTAACCACATTATTTGATTTTATTCAGAAGAAAATGTTCAAAGACAGATGGGAAAATAGAAGTGTACAAATCATCCCTAATTCTTTGAGAGTATAAAAGTTATGTCTCCTGTTAGAGCCCTCTGCTTAACTGATTGGCTTTAATTTACATTTTTATTTGACAGCTATTATTTTTTTTCTCTCTGTGTGCCTGTGTGCATTGTGCTACTACCTATATTTTGTCTTCTCTCTGTCCAAAGGGATAAAAATGAAAATATTACATAAGAGCTCTCAACTGCGCGTAAGGAGCTGACTTAAACGATTTATATATTTATATAACAAAGAAGCTCGAATTATAAAAACAAAACACCTGGCAATTATTTCAAAGCAAGTGAGAAGAATAAGACAGAACTTCCTTTGTTTTAGCCTAATTCAGTCAATCTTATAAGTGACAAATGCTTTCAAAGTATGATGTTTTAAATAATTTGTGGTGTCTTTTGTATGTTTACAGTAATTGCTAGTGTTACTTTTAATTTTCTTGCCTAAATCATTAAGCAAGTATTAATTCTACATAACTCTACACAGTCTATTAGGTTTTACTAGTTGCAATATTAAAAATTTATCCACTTTTTGATAAGTTGTTGGTCTCAATAATTTATACATACCAAATAGTTTTAATTTCATTTCAGCTATTTCTTGTTTTAAATTATAGTTTTATGCATGCTTAATTTAAGGAGTGATTGATAAGCTTACTCATTATTTACTGACTCAAGACTTTTATTTTGTAGTTACCATAGCACTCAAGACATTCCTGAATTAAATAATTAGTCTAATTATATGTGTTAATGTTTTATGAAAGTACTCACTGGGAGAGATTGGTGTCATTGAGATTGGGGTTCTGAAGCTGCTGCTTGAATGTTTTCAGCTGGTTCCTGGTACAAGACCTTGGAGGTTGCCGATGCTATTAGAGCATCATCTTACCTCACATCTACTCCCCTCACTTCTGTTGGGTCTCTAATCAAATGTCATTTTCACAGAGAGACCCATCCTGACCATCTCACAGAGACAAGTGCCCTTCACTCCTCATTTCCAGATTTTCTTCTTAACCTGCTGTCTGACTGTCTGTCTTTCTGTCTGTCTCTCTCTTTCAATTACAGTTGACATTCAAGGTTATTCTATATTAGTTTCAGATATACAGCATAGTGGTTAGATATTTATGTAATTTATGAAGTGATCCCACCAATTAGTCTAGTATCCACCTAGCACTGTGCATAGTTATTATAGTATCATTGATTATATTCCCTATGCTGTACTTCATATCCCCGTGACTATTTTGTAACTAATTTGTACTTTTTAACCTCTTCACCTTTTTCACTCAGCTCCCTAAACACCCTCCTCCCCTCTGGCAACCATAAGTTTATTCCCTGCATCCATGAGTCTGTTACTGTTTCGTTTGTTCATTTATTTTGTTCTTTAGGTTCCACAAATAAGTGAGATCCTATGATATTTGTCCTTCTTAGTCTGGCTTATTTTACTTAGCATAATACCCTCTAGGTCCATCTATGTTGTCCCAGTGGTAATATTTTATTCTCTTTCATGGCCGAGTAATATTCCATTGTATATATGCACCACATCTTCTTTATCCAATTATCTGTTGGTGAGCACTTACATTTCTTTTGTGTCTCAACTACTGTAAATAGGGCTGCAGTGAACATAGGAGTGCAAGTGTCTTTTCTAATCACTTTTCGGGGTTTCTTTGGACAAATACCCAGCAGTGTAATTACTGAGTCATAAGGTAGTGCTGTTTTAAATTTTTTGAGGAACCTCCAACTGTTTTCATTTATGCCTGTACCAATTTGCAATCCCATCAACAGTGCACTAAGGTTTGCTTTTCTCCAAATTCTTTCCAACACTTGTTTATTCATTGATGATATCCATTCTGACAGGCGTGAGGTGACACCTCATTGTGGTTTTCATTTGCATGTCTCTGATGATTAGTGACGTTGAACATCTTTCCATGTCTATTGGCCATCTGTATGTCTTTTGGAGAAATGTCTGTTCAGATCTTCTGACCATTTTTAATTAGATTGTTTTTTGGTTTTTGTTTTTTTGGTATTGAGTGGTATGATATTAACCCTTTACAGATGTATCATTGGCAAATATCTTCTCCCATTTAGTAGGCTTTTTGTTTTGTTGATGGTTTCCTTTCCTCTGCAGAAACTTTTTAGTTTGATGTAATCCAATTTGTTTATTTTTTTCTTTTGTTTCCTTCACCCGAGAACATACGTCAGAAACAATATTACTACGAGTAATGTCAGAGTTTACAGTCTATGTTTTCATTTAGGAGTTTTATGGTTTCAGGGCTTTAACTCTTTAATTCATTTTTCAGTGTATTCTTGTATATGGAATAAGAAGGTAGTACAGTTTCTTTCTTTCCTTCTTTTTTTTTTTTTTTTTTGCCCGCGTGTCATCTGTTTTCCAACCACATTTATTGAATAGACTCTCTTTACTCCATTGTTAATTCTTACCTCTATTGTCATAGATTAAATGACCACATAGGCATAGATTTATTTCTGGGCTCTCTATTCTGTTCCATTGATCTATGTGTCTGTTTTTATGCCAGTGCCATGCTGTTTTGATTACGGTAGCCTTGTAGTATAATTTGATATCAGGTAGCATACCTTTAACTTTGTCCTTCTTATTCAAGATTGTCATGCTTATTCAGGGTCTTTTGTGGCTTCATATAAATTTCAGAATTATTTTTTTTAGTTCTGTGAAAAATGCCATTGGTGTTTTGATAAGGATTGCATTGAATCTGTAGATTGCTTGGGATATGGACATTTTAATGATGTTAATTCTTCTATCCTTGTGCACAGTATATGCTTCCATTTATTTGTATCTTCTTCAGTTTCTTTCTGTAGTATCTTATAGTTTTCTGAGTATAAGTCGGTTACTTTCTTGGTTAACTTTATTCCTAATTGTTTTTTATGTAATTGCAAATGAGATTTTTTTTAAATTTCTCTTTCTGATCGTTCATTACTGGTGTATAAAAATGCAACTAATTTCTGAATAGTTTGTATTGTGCTGCTTTACTGAATTCATTTATCAGTTCTAATAGGTTTTTTTGGTAGAATCATTAGGGTTCTCTACATATAGTATGTCATCTGCAAGTAATGAGAGTTTTACTTCTTTGGATTCCTTTTATTTCTTGTCTGATTGCTGTGGGGGTAGAAATTCTAATATGATGTTGAATAAAGTGGTGAAAGTGGACATCCTTGTTATGTTCTTGATCTTAAGAAGAATGCTTTTAGCATTTCCCAGCTGAGTATGATGTTAGCTGTGGATTTGTCATGTATGGCCTTTATTATGTTGAAATATGTTCCCTCTATTTCAATTTTGCTGAGGGTTTTATTATTGTGCCTCCTTTAATTTTTTTGGAATAGTTTCAGAAGGATAGGTTTTAATTGTTTTTTGAACGTTTAGTATTAGGTTTTATTATTGTTCCTCCTTTAATTTTTTTTGGAATAGTTTCAGAAGGATAAGTTTTAATTGTTTTTTGAATGTTTAGTAAAATTAACCTGTGAAGCCATGTGGTTCCAGACTTTTGTTTGTTGGGAGTTTTTGATTATGATCAATTTGGTTTATAGTAATCAGTCAGCTCAGATTTTCAGATTCTTCTTGATTCAATCTTAAGAGTTTGTATATTTCTAGGATTTTATTCAATTCTTTCAGATTGTTCAGTTTATTGGTATATAATTGCTCACAATATTTTCTTCTACTCCTTTGTATTTTTGTGATGTCAGTTGTTACTTCTTCTGTTTCCTTTCTGGTTTTATTTATTTAGGTCCTCTCTTTTTCTTGGTGAGTCTGGTTAAGGGTTTATCAATTTTGTTTATCTTTTCAAAGAAGTAGCTCTTGGTTTCATTGAGCTTTGTATTATTTTTCTAGACTCTTATTTCATGTATTTTCACTCTGGTTTTTATTATTTCCTCCCTTCTACTCACATTGCACTTTGTTTGCTGTTCTTTCTCTAGTTCCTTTAAGTGTAAGGTTATATTATTCATTTGAGACTTTTTTTTGTTTTTTTTGAGGGAGGCTTGTATTGCTATGAAATTCTCTCTTAGGACTGATTTTGCTGTGTCCCATAAATTTTGAGTCATTGTGTTTTCATTTTTATTTATCTCAAGGTATCTTTTGATTTCTTCCTTGTAATCATTGTTAACTCATTCATTGTTTAGTAGCATGTTATTTAGCCTCCATGTGTTTGTGTGTTTTTCAATATTTTTCTTGTAATTGATTTCTAGTTTCATACCATTGTAGTCAGAGAAGATGCTTGATATTATTTCAGTCTTCTCAAATTTATTGAGACTCATTTTGTGGCCTAACATGTGGTCTATCTTGGAAAATGTTTTCTGTGCCCTTGAAAAGAGTGTGTATTATGCTGCTTTTTGGTCAAATGCTCTAAATTATCAAATCTACCTAGTCTAGTGTATCATTTAAGGCTTCCATTTCCTTGTTGATTTTCTGTCTAGAAGAACATTGATGTCAATGGGTTTGTTATAGCCCCTACTATGACTATGACTGTCAGTTTCTCCCTTTATGTCAGTCAGTTTTTGCTTTCTATTTTTAAGTGCTCCTGAGTTGGATGTATAAATGTTTACAAGGGTTATATCCTTTTATTAGATTGATCTCTTTATCATTATGTAATGTCCCTTTTGTCTCTTATTACAGCTTTTGTTTTAAAGTCTATTTTGTTTGATGTGAGTATTGCAACCTCAGCCTTTTTTTAATTACCATTTACATGAAATATCTTTTCTCATCTATTTACTTTAAGTTTGTATGTGTCTTTTGATTTGAAGTAGGTCTCTTGTAGACAGCAAAAAATGGATCTTGTTTTCTTATCCATTCAGCTAATATTTGTCTTGATTGGAACATACAATCTATTTACATTTAAAATGATTTTTTGATAGATACATAGTTATTGCCATTTTATTATTCATAGTTGTTCTCTTTTTCCCTTTCTTCTTATTAAAGAAGTCCATTTAACATTTCTTGTAATATTGATTTGATGATAATAAACTCCATTAGCTTTTTCTTGTTTGGGAAGCTCTTTATCTCCCCTTCAATTTTAAATGATAGCCTTGCTGGATAGAGTAGTCTTGTTGTAGGTCCTTGCTTTTCATCACTTTGAATATATCATGCCAGTCTCTTCTAGCCTGCAAAGTTTCTGTTGAGAAATCAGCCGACGATCTTGTGAGAGCTCCATCGAAGGTAACTAGCTACCTTTCTCTTGCTCCTTTTAAGATTCTTTCTTTGTCTTTAACCTTTGCTATTTTAATTATGATGTTTCTTGGTGTGGACCTCTTTGGGTTCATCTTGTTTGAGACTCTGCTTCCTGGACTTGTATGTCTATTTCCTTCACCAGGTTAGGAAAGTTTTCCATCATTATTTCTTCAAATTGGCTCTCGATTCCTTTCTTTCTTTTCATTCTCTTATTCCTATGATGTGAATGTTGTCAGTCTTATTGTCCCAGAGGTCCCTTAAAATATCCTCTTTTTTTTTTTCTTTTGTATTTTCACTTGGCCCTTTTCTGCTACCTTGTCTTCCAAATCACTGATTCGATCCACTGCTTCATCTAATCTGCTGGTGATTCTTTTTAATGCATTCTTCATTTTAGTTATTGTTTTCTTCATTTTTGACTTTTTTTTATGGCTTCTATGTCCTTTTTTATGCTTACTCTCCCTTTGTTGAAGTTCTTACAAAGTTCATTGAGCATCTTATAATTAGTGTTTTGAACTCTGCATCTGGTAGGTTGCTTGTCTCCATTTCATTTGGGTTTTTTTTTGTGGGGAATTTTTGTCTTTCACTTAGGACATTTTTTTGTTTCCTCGTTTTAGCTGCTTCTCTATGTTTGTTTCTATGTATTAGATAGATCTTCTACATTTCCCAGTCTTGGCCAGGTGGCCTTATTTGTAGATGCCCTGTGGGTCCCAGTGGCACATCTTCCTGATCACCTGTACCAGGTGTTCCAGGAATGTTTCTTGTGTGGGTTTTGTGTATCCTTCTGTGTTCCTTGCTGCCATTGGCACGTTGGTGAGTGGATTGATCCTCGGGCTGACTGGCTGTAGGACTTGGCCACCCCCACAGCTTTCAGGGTGCTGGGCGCTGGCAGTGAGGGGGCCTTACTCCAAAGAATGGAATTTGCCCCAGCAGGCTCTGTTGCCTGCTGTGACCACCCTTTGTATTTGTTGTGCTTCCTTTTTTAAATCTTTTATCAATATCTGATGTTATATTGATTAGCTATTATTTATTGACTGTCTCACCACCTATAATTTTATGTCCATTTAGTTGATTTGCTGATGACTAGATCTCCAGCCAATGTTAATTTCAATGGGATAGGAACTTTGTCTTATACATTACCACTTGTAAACCTAGTTTTTAGAAAATTACTGCTTAGTACAAGTTAAATAAATGTTTGTTAAATGAATGGATGAATATTTTCTTTTCTGAAAAAAGAATAGAATGCAGAACTTATGTTTACAGTTATTTTATATTCAGAAATAAGTGTTGCATTGCTTGTTAGGCTATAAACTTCAAATGATGACATTATCTTATTGGTAGCACTGGAATGTAAGTTTGTTCAAGTGCTTCAAAATATTATTTCTCCAGAGGAATTACAGTAAGTTTCATTAATTCAAAAATTTCTATATGACTATAGAATTCTACAGATTGTACTCTGGGGAAAAAATGTATTCTTATTCAAAAACTTTAAATTCAAAGTTGTTTTTCTCTACAATGAAGCTTGCTTTTTATAATGGCTTTTTGCCTAGCTACGATGGAGAAAGTAAATTTCTAATATTATCTATTATCTGTCAACATTTATATTTAGACCATTCCTGTGATATGTGGTTGAACCAAAGAAGGAAGTTTTAGCGATGTTTCCTGTGGATATGAGTGTACCCCAGAGTTCATTTATAAGAACAATATATCATATAACCAATACTTATTAGAGACTGATTACTATAAACCAAATCGATCAGTAATCACAAAAGAAAACTAGATTTGAGCATTGTTCATACTATTTTCATGGAATCAAAAAGTCATTTACGTACTTTCTCCTGCTGTGATTCTTGATTTAAAATAATCATATTTATTTCAGAATTAATTCTGTCAATTCTATTTAGCGAGCACTTTTATTCCATTTAGATAGGCACAAAAAATTATGAAAATATTCTTCCCAACAACTCACAATTAAGAACTAAGAGAAAGTTCAAAGGAACCAGCACCTTGATCATCAGTCAAAGAGAAAGGACAAATCATAGATCTATAAATGGAAGAGAGGCAGAGGGAGTAAACCACTTAGATTGATCTTTAGGTTTGTCTTTAATTAACTACTTCCTCTTCACCCATAGTAGTTACGTAGTTAATCTCTTTCTGAAGTGCTCCACACAGATAAATCCCTTTCCATTCCTCCTGCCTACTCCAGTTCAATCTCTATTCCAACAAAGAAACCAAACCAAAAGAAACAAAACAAAACAAAAAAACTTTCAATAACTTTGTTTTGATTTTCCTGTATTCACATTTCCAAACCATTCAACAATTTAGGAATACTGTTTATATTATATTTCTACTAAAACAACTTCTAGTGGTTCTCCATTGTGTATGAGATTAGATTCACATTCTTTACCTTAGCTTCCAAATTCTTCAAAAATCTGGCCCCATCTACTTGTTCCAACTTTTTCTCCTCTGTATACCCAACAAAAGAATGCCAACCTCAGCCAAATCAATCAGTTCATATACCATGAATGTGCTTTTACTAACTCAATCCTATTTCTTCCACTCTTTTTAACCAAATCCTACCAGTCTGATATTAGGTTACACATTTTGTCACACTAATACAACCGTGCCAAGAAAGGTAGTTTATTTTCTCTGTAATCTTCCTCATGAGCAGTCTCACTAAGTGCCATGTCACTTCGTCCCCATCCCTCTGGTTTGCAGGGAACCACCAAGTCCTTTTTACGCTACAAAAATCGAGGAAGGCTCCAGCCTTCCATCTGCATCATTAGGACAGCCCTCACTTTGTTACAACGGAGCCTCCACAGTGGAATCGGAAGTGGGACGTGGGACAGAGCCCTTTTACCCCAAGCATTCTTCTCAACTTCAAGGTGTTTCTCTAAGAGCCTGCCTTCCCTGTCTCTGCTTTCTTTTCGCTAGAGTCTACAGGCAATAGAAAAGTCAGTTTTCTCTTTTTCCTTTCTGCTTAGGACCTTCCTTATGTAAAACTTTTTAACTAAGATCTGCCCTTTCTATGCTGAAGGAGGAGATAAGTTATTTAAAAGATGTATTCTTTGTACATGTTATGTTAGGTTGACTGTATAAATGGACCCACTAAGTGGACTCCCTAAAATCCACACCCTTTGCCCTGTATCTGTTTTGTCCCTTCAGACTTTGGCCTTGACCATGTAACTTGCTTTGGCCCCAGGACAGAAGCTAACTTGATATAAGCAGAGGCTTGAAAAAGCACTTGTACATTTTCACTTTCTCTCTTTCTCTCTGCCTTTACCATGAGGACATGTAAGACGTAGACCGCTAGAGGAGCAGAACTGAATCAGTCCAGTTGTCCTGGCTAAGGTCTCCGACTTGAGTGAGCCCAGACAAAATGAACAAGCCCACTTGTAACTGACAGCTGACCTATGAGTGGATCATGTGGAGCCCTGATCAGATCAGTAGAACTGCTTAGTCAACTATAGGTTGAAGAGAAATAATAAATGATTGTTGTTTTAAGTCACTAAGTTTTAGGGTGTTATGTTAAATAGCAAAGGCTGATTGATACTGTGTACTATTGTCTTGCTACAAAATCTTACTTTTTCTCCCTCTTCTATTATACATTAGATGCACAAAATTAGATTAGTCATAATCCTTGGCCCATGCTATATGAAACAAATGTGTAAATGATCTATACATTTATATATATATGTAACTTAAAATATACCTTTCTATAAATATGCTATAATTTATCTATTTTATTAACATGGCCATTTGAGTGATTTTCAGATATGTTATTTCAGACAATGCTACTTTGACTATCTTATGTATGTCTCTTGATACATGTGTGCAGTTTCTCTTGAGTGTGTACCTAAGAGTGATAGTTGAATTGATGAGAATGTAAATATATCTTTACAAGTTAATATGAAACTTGTGCAAGTTTTGCCAATAGTTGTACTGGTATACATTTCCTCCAGGTATATATGAGATCCCTCTGTCCTCTTTTTTTTTTTTTTTTTTGTCATTTACCACATACTACCTTCTTCGATGCTTTATATCTATAGCTATATTATTGCCTCCTGAAAACAAAAATCCTGACTCTTAGTTCATTACTTTGTCCAGAGGCTTCAGAACATAGTAGATACTAAATATTGATTGATAATTTATTGATGAACTTTAAAATTAAGATCAATATGAAAAGTCCTTGATATTCGTCATCTTTTCACTTCAGGGTAACTCAGGCATCCTCATTCTGTGCTCCCAAACTCCCTACACATGCTCTATTGTACAATTATAACCATTCATACTCTTATTTGTCTCTCTGGCTAAGATGAACCCCTTATAAACTGGAGCTTATTTTTCAACATTATTTGACCAGGCACCAAATACATGCTTGGTTTCATTAATTAGTCATTCAGCACTTATTTATTGATTACCATGTGCCAGACTCTCTGAATGAAAGAATGAATGGATGGGTGAAACTTGCTATAAAATTAGCGATGCTTAAAAAGATACATTAATCAGCACTAGAAATACATTAGATACAGTAGAGCTAATTACTTCCACCACTGAAATAGGGCAGCTGTTAACCTAGTAGCATAGGCTAGAAAATGTAGAAAACTGTAAAATGGAAAACAATTTATGCTGGTAAAATATACTCATTTATACAGGATATAATGGACTATCAAATATTCAGTTGCTTCTTCCATGACTTTGACATTCTAGTGGAAATTTACATATTATAAACAAGTGATTCACAGAATCTATTGTAACTGGTGGTTTGAAACTCTTTCCAAAAATCCTTATACCAGAAAACAAAAAAAATTTTAAATAGGTTTTCTGTTTTTGTTTTTGTGTTTTTTTACTTTTTTACTCTTCTTTGAAAGTGTTATATACAAACGCAAAATGTTGCTCAAGTTGGTTGAATATAATTTTCATTGGTCACTCTCTGGTCAGTGAATATACAAAGATATAAAGATTATTTGAGAATAGTATCTGTTAACTGAAAAGTATTATACCTATAGGTAGTGATTGTGAGAATTATATGTATTTATGAGTATTAAGCTAGACAAAAATGGCACATATTTAAGAAGGATGAATAGGGCTCAACTCCACTTAGGGAATATGAAAAAGTATAGGAGGAAAGCTGATCAAACCCAGGTGATCAGAGAGGTTTCTAGACTGAGGTAGACGATGATGACCAAGTAGGAGAAATTACTGGGTGAAGGGAGTCAAAAGGCACACAAGATATAAACTTCCAGTTGTAAAATAGACCATGAGGATGTAATACACAATATGGTGGCTATTGTTAATAATACTGCATTACATATTTGAAAGTTGCTAAGAGAGTGGATCTTAAAAGTTCTCATCACAAGAAAAAAATCTGTTAACTATGGTGATGGATGTTAACTAGACTTATTGTGATGATCATTTTGCAGTATGTACAAATATCAAATCATTCTCTGTATACCTGAAACTAATATAATGTTTTATGTCATTTATGCCCCAATTTTTAAAGAGTAAGGGTTGGAACTGAAATTAGTAAAACAGTGTAAAATATGAATAAGATGACTCCAGTGAAACAGGAAAGAAATGTTACAGTTGCAAATACTGTGGGGAACATGGATAAGGTTATTATGCCCTGCAATATGCCTCTTTTTGCTTTAGACACAAATATACCTTTTTTTATTCAGAAGAAAATAAGTTCTTATATGTTTAATGTTTGCCGTGACCTAAGCAAGGCACAGTGTTGGAAATTTGACAGGATCTGTTTATTCTTTCCAAAACTTGCACTTAGTTATAGATAACTATACATTGTTCACTCAAAGGCTTAACCATTAGACTCACTAAGTACTATCTGAGAAAATGTAAGTATTAGATATGTTTACAGTGAAAGATACAAATAATTGATAAAATATTTTAAGGCATAATTAAAACTACCAAAGGGCAATGTAATACCACAACAGTGCTGTTTTTTTGGAGAAGCTGGAGCGTGCAGCCTGCAGGCCTAATCGCGGTCCTATCCCTGTGTAATCATGGGGTAAATTGTTTAATGTCCCGTGCCTCAGTCCGTTATCTGTAAAATGGAATCATGATGATCACCTTTTTCAAAAGGTTGCTGTGAGTGTTCAATGAGTTAATATCACTAAAACGCCTAGAACATAATTAACAATACATCTTTATTATCAGTAAACAATAGGTAATTCAAACTATGATTTACAAATGGCACATTTTAAATTTATGATTTATTTTATATAATACATTTAATGTAGTATTGAGATATTTTCCTATTACAGTGGTTAAGATATATTATAAAAAGCTGGAGTTATAAAAAAAATCATCAAAAGATCATAAAAGTCACCTCATAATACCCTTTAAAAATATGAATTTAAAATTTAAAAATAAAAGTGCTTTCTTTATTTTTTGACCCCAGAAACAGTATTAACAATTTCGTGCATATATCTTTGTTATATTAATATATTCAATTTACAGTAATTTTAGATGTCTCATATTTCCAGCACTAATATTTTCTGCTAGAATCAACCACTCTATATTTAATGTTCTGACCATTAAAGTCAAATTATGAATAAATGGGTTAAAAATTATTTCTTAATTAAAATTATTCCTACATCTTGGATTTCTACAAAATCAGTTGGTTGTAATAAGTTATAAAAATGAAAAATTGAACTTTGTGATACAGAGCACAGATTGTATTAATGAATGATAGATAATATGCATAAAATGAAAAATTGCTAGGTGAGGAAAAGAATCAGTGAATGGATTATAGCTACAATCTTGGCTTTAATATTTTTCATGGTAATCATCAGGAAGAGGTATGAAGAATCATGGGACCTTAATAATATGCCTTCCCATTTTAATTGCTGAGAGAAGCAAGAGAATCTTTATTGCCAGGAGACACATTACTAATTAAAGTATCATTTGCATTTATTCTGAAATAATTAGTTTGAATATTTATAAGAGCTGAGATATAAATTTAGTTCCAAATTTAAGAGCATACCCACAACAGACTTTGCTAAAATGATTTATGGTTAAGAAAGGTTAACAATCATAAAATTTTAAATGTTTTTTTTTTAATTTGGTACAATTTGATTTTTTATTGGATTATTGAACTTGAAAGA
Organism: Pteropus medius; assembly: GCF_902729225.1. Lineage (NCBI taxonomy): Eukaryota > Metazoa > Chordata > Mammalia > Chiroptera > Pteropodidae > Pteropus > Pteropus medius. Next base: position 14,657,105 of record NW_024356249.1, read on the forward strand.
ATGGAGTTCATAGTATTTTAAAACTTAGTATGATTTTTAAATTGCTATAACACTAAGTTGAATTTTTAAGTTGCTTTCAGATTTCTGGGGTATTGATATTTTGTTTTGACATTAATCACAATTTTAGAAAACTACTTTAATAAAGGCGTCAACATATATTTACGTTATAATATATGAATTACTAGTTCTTTCAATACTACGTGGTAATTTGTAAACATGGTTTTCATTCAATGGACATTTAAAATTACAAATTAAATCTCAAACATTCCTGGTTAAAATAAATTAATTTAAAAGGTCATATAGTTGAAAGGAGTTTAAACAATTACTTGTTTCTCTAGGATATGGTGCACAGAAAATTGCATTGTCCTCCTTTCATGGCACACCATCACCAGCCCCTCCTTTGTTTTACTTTTAACCCTTTCATCCTAACGCCATTTCTTATTCTGCTCCTCCCTGTACAGGTATCTATTCTGTATGAGTAATGTATCCTTGAATGTTATGTATCCTTATAAAATATGTAATATTTTGTGTGTTTTAAATTTATATATTTTGTGCTAAATGTACTCAATTTCTTAGTACTTCATCGACCATTAAGTATTTAAGATCTGTGTAAATTGTTATATATTCATCTAGGTCATTGTTCTTGTTATTACATAACATTCCATAGGATCTATCATATTTTACCTATGTAGTCCTCTAATGATGAATAACTGAATTGTCTGTAGTCCATCACTGTAAACAATGCTCTCTTTATTTTCCTTGTTCATGTCCACTAATAGGTCTACCTAAGAATTCCTCAACCACATGTGTCCAAGAATTGGATATACACATACTTAAATTCATTAAGTATTCCAAGATTGCTTTCCAGATTATCTATTCCTGTTTACAATCCTACTTCGTTAATCCTTACCCAAAAATAGTATACTAACCTTTCTAACTTCTGCTTTTTATGATAAGAGACAAACAATATTTTATTTTATTTAATAAGTTTTAGTATCAATTTCTGTGCATTTTCTATAGTCATCTTCTCTTGCGATTCAGTATATTCTTCCCTGCCAATTTTCCCTTTTTGTTTTCAGCCTCTTTTCATTGTTTTACAAATGTTTCTTCTCTAGATCAACACTGTCCAATAGAATTGGAGAGATGGAAATTTCTATCTTGACTTTCCAGTAGGTTAAAATGCTATGACACTAAGTTGAATTTCTAAATTTCTCTCAGATTTTTGGAGTATTGATATTTTATCATTATTTTGTTTCAGCATTTTCATAATACATGGACCACATATGAGCACTTAAAATGAGACTACTGTGACAGAGCCAAAATTTTCATTCTATTTAATTTTTATTAATTTAAATTTTAATAGCTACATTTGTCTATTCTATTGGACAAAGAAGTGCTAGATAATAGTCTCTTGTTAGTTTTAGTTATTACAGATATACTCTTGATCTGTTATCTGCCAGATAGCCTTGTCAAATAGAAATGATAGTCTAATCCATCAATTTTCTTCCTATCTATTTGTGCTTTTGGAGTTGTTTCAAAGCGTTCTCTACCCCTAAATCACAAATAATCTCCTTTATCATCTTCTTTTAGTCTTATAGATTTATCTTTTACTTTTAGGTCTTTAACCCATATAGACCTCTCTTTTGGATATGGTATAAGGAAAGTCTCCAACTTCGTTTTCTCAATGAACCAGTTTTCCCATACTATTGTGTGGAAGCCAGTCCATCCTTCCACCTCTGCTTTTGAGGTATGGAAGCACATTACTGATTACAGTAAGCAGAATTGGTCAGTTCTCTTATTGTAGCAGTTTATTGTCTTTATCTCTGTAGGCGATTATGTCATCTGCAAACAATGGCAGTTTTTTCTGCTTAGTTTTCTGTCTCTACTCTTTTTTCTTGTCTTATATAATGGGCCAGGGCCTCTAGTGCTATGTTATTTAGAAATGACAATAGGCAAACTTGCCTTTTCCCAGTCTTAAAACTAAATCTATATTTGTCAGGGTTCTCCAAGAGAAACAGAATAGATAGGAAATGCACGTTCATGCTTGCGCGTGTGCGCACGTGCGTGCGTGTGTGTGTGTGTGTGTGTGTGTGTTAGGAGATTTATCATAAAGAATTAATTAGCTTGTGTGACTATGGAGTCTGGCAAATCCAGAATCTGCAGAACCAATGTCCTAGTTTGAGTCTGAAGCTCAGAACCAGGAACAATTGATGTCCCAGTTTGAAGGCTGTCAGACAAGACTATTCTCTCTCACTTGTGGGAGGGTCAGTTTTTTGTTCTGTTCAGGCCTTCAACTAATTGGATGGGATCCACCCACATTATGGAGGGCAATCTGTTTCACTCAGTCTACTGACTTAAATGTTAATTTCATCCAAAAACACACTCACAGAAACACCCAAAATGATATTTGACCAAATATCTAGGCACCCTGTAGCCCAGTCAAGTTGACACATAAAATTAAACCATCGCAATATCTAAAATTTATTAAGCATAATATTTGCTTTAAGTTTTTGGTATACAGCTTTACTAAATTATTTATTAAACCCCAAATTGTTGAACTTATATTAAATGCTTTCTCTGTATCTCTTAAGGTAACACTATTATTTTTCTCTATTAACCATCAAAATAATGATTTACATTTGGTGGGTTTTCTGATGTTAAACCATCCTTACATTTATGGAACACTATGTTTTACTATTAAAGTTATTTAAAGTTAAATAAATTTAAATTTTCTCTTTAGTTTATCTGATGACTGAATTTGAGTAAATTTTCATTTGCCTTTTAACTAGCTGGTCGTCTTTTTGTAATTCGTATGTTTATCTCCATTGCCAAATTTGTCATATCTGTTTTTAGATAAAATTAGCCAACAATTTTTCTTCTAACGTTCTCATTTTTTAGTAACGATTTGGGTTTCAATTTGGTTTTATTTGCTTTATTCTATTACTCAATTTAAAGAGTTATTTTCCCAATTTAGATTTTTCATATCAAAGAGCTTTTTTTCTATATTGATTTTCTGTTTAATTTATTTAAAATTTTCACCTACTGTTATCTTTAATTCCCTCCTATATTGGCATAAATATGATTCCTCTTTATAATTTTATTGCCCTTTATAATTTTCTTTCAGAATTTTCCCTCTGTATGTGTTCCTTTGATACTTTCAGAAGCATCATGTTTAGTTCTTGTTCTTTGCTTTTATTACCATTCGCAGATACTTATGTAAACTCCCTAGGACAAATAGTATGTTTCTTAGATAAATTTTATATATGCTTCATGAAAGTTTCTCAGATATTCAACTTCTATTAAGGTCTCATCCATTTCAACTTTCCGTTACTCCCATCGATGACTTATTTGGTCTGCCCACTGATGACCACGTCTGACAAAATAGGAACTTGGGAAGCTCAAGCCTCCCTTCCCTTAGTCTTCATTAGCAGCCCTTCTACATTTCTGATATCATAGTTGAGGTTTTCTGATTCTTAAAGTACTATACATACTGTAACTAAAAATGTCTTCTAGATCCTCTTTTCTTTTCCTGCCACCCCATTTATGTTTTCCATAAAATCTATCTGTGTAGAAATTTCACTCTACCACAGATGTGATTTTTTACTTAAAGTAGGAAGTAACTTGGATTTTTTGACATGTTCAAGTTGCTAAAAGACTTAAGGTTTTCATTCTTGAATCCTATAGAACTGCATATTGCACTTACATATGAAAATGCCTTAGTAAGGGTCCTAGGGTCATGATCTGTGTCCATTTCATCTTTGTTTCCTCACTGAATTCCTAGTACAGTGTTTTACAAAGGATGGATGTCTAATTAACTATTAAATAAGTAACCATAAATACCTCCATTTGTCGAGTTTGCTTTGTTTGCTATTCTGTAACTGTAATCTATATTCTATAACTATTGATTATTCTTAAATGCAAAAAGATATAATTTGTCTAATGTTGTCTTGTGTCTTCTACTTTATCCTTATTCTGTGGAGATTACATTATGATAAAATGTGAGTTTGGAAAAACCCAGTTATAAAGGTAATTTCTATGAGGACATCTTGTCCTGTTACAGATGTTCTCCCACCACCCAATAGTGTGGTTTAGTTTAGGGCTTTCTTCTAAGGTCTCGTCATCCTCCCTTGTTCTCAACTATGATTGAAAAAGTTAAAGTAAGACTTACAGTGGATTTTTTTGAGAAGTTCCAAGAGGCCCCCAAAAGCATGTGTCACTTTTGCTGATGTTGGACTCAGTAAATGTGTTCCCATTAACTTGTCGTTTTATGATTAGCCTTAAAACGAAATCCATTTACCATGGAATTCTTGTTAAGATTTTAAATATATATGTGTCCTCATTAGTGGTACAGTGATAGTCTTCATTAATTCTTAAAGGAACACGTGATCAATATAAATAAGGTGACTTTAGCAGTTGTGCCTTTGCTGTAGAAGTCCTGTGAACATACTGAGAAGATTCCTTAACAGCAGCAGTCAATTTTTAAAATAGGATATGTGTCCATTATCTGGTAAACTCTTACCCTTTCAGATTACTCATCTATTTTACTGCTAATGGCAAGCTGATGAAGCGTATGATTTCTTATAGCTTTGACATCAAAATAAAGCAGAATGATTGCTTTAAATATCTTTCAAGTAGCTAGATACTTTAAATATATATAATCTTCTTACAACTCTATGTCATATATATGATAATTTGGTATATTCTTTGTTATACTCTTATATGATATATTCCTAACTATATTCTTACTCAGTTCTTACATTCTGATGTATTTATATTATTTATATGATATATTTGTGTGTGCACATATATATCTCTCATTTGTGTGATATAGTTGATATCACTTTTATATCATTTTACAGAAGTGTTACTGAGGCATAAAGAGGTTAAGGAATTTAACCATAGTAAGTGACCATGATTTAAACCTCAGTTTGTCTGATTCCTAAACCACTAGGCAACACTGCCTAATAATATACAATACTTTTCTCAGGTGATTACACTAGGAGCTCAAAAATTCAAATGCTACCAAAGGCAAAGCAAGCCAAATGTGTAATGTGGTTAAGTGTAAAGTCACGAAGAGCAGAATATTCAGCATTATGGGAATCAAAAGAACATGAAAAGAAATTCAAAAAATATTTTTAATGCTGTGCTTTCAAACACATCTGCAGGCTGGACTCGACCCATAAGATCTCCATTTTGCATTTCTGAGGTTATAGAAATTATCTGTCTCTATTCTTAGCTTGGAATAATTTTTGAAGCTTCACTAATTGCCAGGTTACTCAGAAATAGGATGTATTTATTTTATTAATGAGTAAGGGACCTTACATATTTTGTAATCGATTTCATCGAAATAAGAGAATGAAAGGAATTTTTGTTTTTAATTAATGAAGTCCTGTCAATGTACACTGCTATTACTCTGCCATCTGATCAAATGATCCTTTCCACTGCTTCCTCTGTGGTTATCTGACATTAAAGTCTGAAAGGTATGGCCCTATTAGTTATTGAATAACAAATTTGCAAACTCTGAGTATTTGGATCCTGGTATAGGACATATAATTCCACATCAGTCTGACATTTATTCATCCTATCAGAATTGCATCAGGCTTGACATGGTGATTCATAAGTACTTGATTTATAAGTACATTTTAAGCCTGTCTTTGTAGTAGTTTATATAGAAAGCAAATCTGTGCAACATCTTTTATCCGGATGGGTATTCTTGATCTCCTCTGTATGGTTATTTTGCTAAAATAACATTTAGATATTATCTTAAGAGGGCTTTGTCGAAATTGGCTTTACATATTAAAAGTGTAAAATATTCCTAGGTCAAGGAATTTATCTTAGTACAAAAGCAAATGATTTTGCTTGTTTAAATCTAAGATTAGGAAACAGAATTTCTCATGTTAAAGTGCTTTTGAGTTTAGATAAAAATCAAAATCATCCTTTTAAAAGAATTCATGTACAATAAATAGAATTTAGATCACCAAATACTCAAACTCCTAAATCAATGGCAAATTAGGTAAGACACAGGGCTGGAGATGTGAATATTATCTAATGAGGATAATAAAGGAGTTGAATGTGATGTGCCTCGGGTGCATGTTAGTAGCTAATTCCAATATGTATGCTTTGCGATCATTTGTCGGTTGAGATGCATGTGTTCAGCTAAATGGAAATCTTGAAGGTTCTCTCATACACTCTATTATTTGTAATTGAACACCTGATTTCTATCATGCAACAAATTAACATCTGCACTGGATCTGTCTTTGATGCATATAGATACACTGATTAGAATTTCGCAGATAGGCAGATATTGAAAAAAAAAGGCAACATTGTGAAACACTTCCAGCCATAATTTTTGATTACATATTGAGAATTGTTTAATTATCTTACTCCATTTAATTAGCCCTTCTACTTAGGTCAATTGCTTTTTTTATTAACATGACATGTTAGCAATTTGTTAATTGGCATGAAATAACATGAGACTTCTCTGGGTATTTCGTATGACATACATATTTCGTATTCACTTAAGGAAGCTAAGGAAAACACGAAGAGGTAAATGTGTTCATTAGCCCCCTTACAGCATTTACCGATGACATTGTGTGGTGCCACGAAATCATGTGTTTTTGTCCTGTGAATTTCTTTCCTTCTCTTATGCTGAATGAGATTGTTGATTTGAGCAGTTGCAGAAATTTGAGATTGTAGATATACATTTAAAATAAAAGATTCTTTTTTTTATAATTAAGAGAATGATGAAAAGTGAAGCATGAATATACATATGTGTATATATCCGCTAGTAGGTGGAAGATAGGCAGAGAGATACATACATGCATGTAAGAAAATTATTAAGAAAAAAGTTTAATCAGTATCAAACCTTTAAGCTCCAAGCCAGTTTACTAGTATTTTATGTTAAATAATTTTTACATATCAGCAGTATCCCTTTTGTGGCCTTAACTAAGGCCCTTCAATTTATTGATTCCGTATATTCCCATCGAAGTAAAAAGTATATTCAACTGATAGGGAAGTATAATACCATAAAATAATATACAGATTTCTATGGTGTGTAAAGATATTATTGATTATCGATTACACTTAGGAAGAAAAAGTTATTTTATTTTAAAGAATTCCTCTGGGATGTGGCACAAATAGACAACTACCAGTAATCTTTTATTAGCGAAGTGAGTGTCTTGTCAGAACCCATTTAACCACCTTGCATTATATTCATTTAAGTATGAATCATTTTAATTGCTAAACTCCAAATAAATTATTATTGCAGTGCCATCACAACTTTGAGGAATGATGTGATGCTGAGAATAAAGAATAGAGAATAATATTGGTGTTCTTGTTAGTTGTTTTTTTGTATTCTACTGTATTCTAAATAGGATTACTTCATACCAGCATAGAATTTAAGAGCTAAAAGAGATTTTGGATTACTTAACCCAGCATTAGTGTTTTAGTGGTAGGCCTTTCTAAAGTATGTATAGGTATTTCTTCAGTTAACCTGTACTGAGCATATCCTGGGCAAAGCACCAGGTCGTGCATTCTGGCAAATGCAGTGATAAATTTATATAACTCCATCTGGGAAAATCGTTCCATTTTCCTTTCTTGTTAGTAATGTTTTCATCCACTTGGGGGCACTATGATCAAATATAAGAGGAAGAAAAATATATTATTTAGTTAGGTTTACTTAAGATAGAAAAATTATCTGTCGTACAACTGTATGGAAACCTTAACTATATACTTTGAGGTAAAATACTGTTTTAAATATGTAGATATGGCCAAGGTTTTGGTTTTTGTTTAAATTTCAGAATAGGTACAGTCAGTGGTTAACATGTGGTCTCTGGACTAAGATTACCAGCATTACTGGAGAACTTGTTAGAAATGCAAATTCTCAGGCCTGGTCTGCATCAAACCTGGGACATGGCACCCAGCAATCTGTATTTCCGCAAACTCTCTGTGTAAAATTTCATTGCTTACTAACATTTGAGAACCATTAAATTAGAAGTGGATTTTGACATACTTTTAAAATTTCTAACTTGAAAAATGAGGTTTAAAATTATCAAACATGCTTGAAATATTGTGAAAACGAGTGTCTTTAAAAAGATTCCTCTCCTGCATTAACAATAATGAGTCTGAAGAATTAAAAAAACAACAACAAAAAAACCCCTATTTTGTCCATGATGATACAGCTGGGTCCACATAAGTCAGAACAGTTAGTTGATTGGTTATTTTCATTCCCCTTACCCCGCCCCCCCGCAAAAAAATTTTTAATCAAGTGAAAATTTGAGATGTCACTTCTTTTTATATTATATAGATAAATCAACAAAGTATGGAATTTCTCAAATGTATTTCCTTGTTATGATATCAAGGCATGGCCTAGGTATCAGCATAATACTGCTAACGGTATTTCTTTACATCTTTATAGTATCTTTATACTTATTAAAAGAGCTATTATATCTATTGGGTTATTTGAACCTCAGTTTAGTCCTTTGAGGCAATTAAGAAACCCATCATTACCTCTGATTACAGTTGGGAAAAACTGAGACCCAACTGAGACCAGTTTTAGATTCTTATCTAAGTGTACAATATTAGTATAGGTAATATAGTAATTCTTCTTTTGATAAGTAGTTAATTTTGTCCCTCTGTTCCTGAGAGTTAGTGAAAACTACTGGAAGAGAATACTGTTGCCCTTAAAAGAACTGAAACTTCTCATGTTTTAGTTAGAAAGGAGAATCTTATGGGGCCACTAGACTGAGTTTTCCCTTCCGAGAGGTGTTCTCTCACGTCCTTCCTTCACCCTCTGCTAGACCTCAGATATGCCCTGCCTTCCCCTCATTTTCTTTCTCTTCCATTGTAGACATTTATGCTTTGCTTCTCTTTGGTCAGTTAAAGTAGTATAGACTTTCTGAAAGCCTTTATGCGGAGGGAGAACAAATAATCACAGAGAATATAAGAAACTATCAGTAAAGCTTGCCATCATTCTGGTGGATTCTGACCTGTTTATCTACTATCATGCTCCACTCAAAAGGCTGACCCGACCTAGATGGCACCTCCTGGGGGTGCCCTACTATTTTGCTCTTAGTCGGTTCTCCAGATGAAGACTCAACACCCACCAGCAGGGAATTGCTTCCTGTATAAGTAAACATTTTCTCATTGACAAGCAATCCAGCAACTAGCCCAGGATGTGACTCTCCCATTACACAAGGAGTGGTCTCGATCTTGTTCTGAGATCAAGACCATCTTCTCCACATACACGGGGTAAAATCTTACATTCAGGTAAGCGTTTTATACGTGTAGTAGCGTGGGGCCATTCCTTCCAATTAACTATAATTGTAAAGTGAATCTTGTAGCAAAGTCAGGAAGTATAGATATTCAATGAATATTTTTATAGTATTAAAAGTATCAGAAGTTGGTTATAAATTATGCTCATTGTAGTTTATAACAACTATATCTTCCTTATAGGATTGTTGTATTAACTGACATAATATATGTAAAGTACAAAGCACAGTGTCTGGAATTCAGTAAATTAAAAAAAAAATGTAACTGTTATAAGGAAAATGATGATGAAATGCATTGAGAATAGTCATTTGAAGAATTATCAGTATAGAATGTATGGTATGACAGGATATATTGTAATATTATTGTCTGTCATTCTATTCTTTTTAAATTTTTTTCTAACTTTCAGATTGAGTTTAATGAAAGGTTAATTAACTTGAACGCTAGCAAAATAAGTCTCACCGGAAATCTTTTTAAATTTCAAACTTTATTGTTGAAAATTCCCTTAATATTTACTAGAATTCTGTATTGTTTTTTAGTGTTCATAAACATATTTCAATTTAATTTGACGATTAAGGGTCATTTATTTGCCTGTCGTCATTTGTCTGAGAATCTCAGACTCTTAAGAACTCCCGTGGTCATTTATCTTCGCTTCTCATCACATTTTCTACCTTATGTAAATGTTTATGGTTAGCATATCTTCTGTCCTAAACTGTACAAGTAAATAACAAATGTCACTAAAGAGCACCAACTTCAAAATATGTCTTACAGTTTCTGAAGTAAGTTTGTTTTCTTGTTTATTTTCCTCTCATTGTAGAGCAAAGGAAGTAAGGAAAAGCACTCTGATAAATTGAAAATTATTTATATTCTAGGCAGTTGCAGTATGTTTATAACTTTCAAGTAAATCATGTATCCCACTGAAAAGTAGATATATATGTGCCAGCAACTGAATCAAAGCCCACACCCAGGGATATAATTATAATAAATACTTTCAAGCAAGATTCCCATTTTCTTTTCCTAGGAAAAAATAATACTCCTTCTTAATTGGAAATAAACAGATCTTAGCTTTTTTCAGTTCTTATATTTAGGTGATACCGCCATAAAGAGAATTGAAAAAAGGGTATTTACAGGTCATTGTCTTCTATGTACTGATTTTTCTTATATCCATTTTATTATTGTGGTTGTGATTATTTATTAAGAAAAATCTAGAGATATGACCAGAATGGCTTTAATTCTTTTCTGAGAAGTAATCTTGATATTCTACATGTAACAGAATTTTAATCTTTATCCCTAGCTTTATGGCTAATTGGGAGAGGACCTCTGCTAATATTTGTTTTAAAATTAGGTGCTGGAATATTTTTTAAATAAATAGTAAAGTGGTTATTTATCTCTTTTCCTCCATCTGTTTCTCTGTCTCACATTACTTTTGCCTGTAAATATAGAAATGATTTCATTAAGGTGGAAATATTGAATTATTTGAACTCATATATATTTGTGTTACATTGGGGAAAAAGCTGCTGATTTCCTATACTGACACATGCCTTAGAATACGAGAAAGACAAGGACCAGATTTTGTTCCAGAGTTGCATTTTATTTTATTTTTTTAAATAAAAGAGTTGTTTATTTGAAGTCAGACAGAAAAGACAAATACCAAAGTTGCATATTAGAGGGAAGTAACTCACAGCTATCTTTGGAAGTGTCAGGTTATAGTTCTTGTTTGACAAAAGCGGTGATATATTTCTCCAGTAGATGGCGCAAGCATTCCCTGAAAATAAAAAATATTTTTGTCTATTGAATAAAGAAAGTAAAAAACTTGGTAATAAAGGTGGTACTATTTAAGTAGTGTTAAGTGATCTTCAAGACATTTTCTTTTGAAAAACATGTAAGAAGTTAAAAAAAGATGAAGTAATAGTTCACTTTGGATGTATCAAACTTGTCGACATTTTATCAAACTTATGTAGAAAAACTTTAATGTTTAGTAATATATGAATAGTCAAAGATATCATGAGGTCACTTTTAATCAAAAAGATCTGAGATTTGAAATTCTGAATGTTTCATAAATGTCAAAGGTTGTTTTCTATCGACTGTCTTGATTTATTTTCTTGTGTCCTGCATTAATAGGCAGAAACATTGTGAATAGTGTTTAATAGACAAATAAATAAATTCTTAAGCTTTAAAGGAGAAAGAGAAACATCGTACAAGCCGAGCTCAATGACTCTGAACCTGATTTCCATGGTCTCCTTATTTCTGTTGCCTTTATTTTGTTACTCATTCTCCTCCAAATAAATGTGTTTGAGAGAGAAACTGAACATCAAAACACACATTTTTGTAGTAGCCTAGAATTTTTAATTGGTTGATAAATAGCAATTTTTTAACAACCTAAGGAATTCAGTAGCTGGGAAACATAATACATATGTACTCTATAGAAATATTGCTTTTACCTGATGAATGAGAAGAACTAGTTGTTTTATTGTTGTAACTTGTGTGATATCATAGTTACTCTTTATTTTAGAAAAAGTTATATTTAAATTTTTCCCCAATTTTTGAAATGTTCTTTTTCCTAAATGGACAAAATTGAAAAATTTATTACTACTCCTCCCTCTCCCCAGAGTCCTTCAAAAATGTTTGCTTGAAATATATTTTGGAATATTGTACTAATTAGATGATGATGATGATGATGATAATGATGCTGTCGCCGATGCCTTGGTTTACATTGTGCTTTACAGTTTCAAAGACTTCTATATACATCGTTTCACTAGATTTTTTGTACTGACACTATTATAGTCAGGGCAAATATTGCTATTCCCATTTTACAGATAAAAAAGCGGAAGTTACATTGAGCACACAGCAGTTAAAAAATAAAGGGACTTAAGAGAATCATTCGTGTTCTTTATTTTCCTTTGTTCTCTCCCTCCTTCCCTTCTGCCCAACACACCAGATCATTTTCACACTTTCATCTCTATTTTGAAAAAGCACTTATTCCGCACCCCTAATATTTCCATCCATGTGGAGGTGCATCATGACAGTAATCTTCCTGGCTTCTCTCGGCCCCTTTTTTCACTTATCTGATTGGTTAACTTGAGAACAGGACCTAGTCATGCATTGGTCAGCCCCTTCCTCTCTGACCCTCGAAAGTGCATTGTTCATAGGGAGCACCTGCTCCCCGCTTCTCCTGTGTGTGTCTGTCAGTGGTGGGACCTCTACGTGGACAGGCCTATCTTGTCTGGTGCTGTCCGTGACTAGAGTGGGGAAAGTATGTCTGATAATCCTATCGAACCTCGTAAGGAAGCCCACTTCTTACAGAAACAAACCACGTTCCTCAGCATTATTTTTATAAGGTAATGTTTTAGCCTCTTGTTAACTCTTGTCTTAAGCCAATTTGTTCAGAATTCAGGCAAAGAGAAGACGTACTAAAGTATTGGGCCTCCTCAGAAATTCCAACAGTGTTTATATATCAGAAAGTTTAAAAAAATATTAGTGAGAATTAGAATATCTGGTGGCATTTTAAAATCTTTAACCATAGAATACATTCTATTTCATTTTTGACTTAAAGGCTCTCGTTATACCGTGACCTTGGGGCCATTTTCAGCACTAGTTCAAAGGGTCTCATCTAAAGCACTGGTAGCCCCTCTTCCAGATAATGGGGTGCAAGGGGGACTGGACTCCTGAGTATGTGTGCCTGCTTTCGTGGCAGCTGCTTCATGGTTCCTTTAAGTTTTGATCTTCCATATTAAGTTATAGAATAATATTCTGCTGCTAAAACTATTTGAATAGTTGAAATAAATGTAAAAATACCAACTTTATGGAAAATTCAAAATGTATACAAAGCTTTATCTTTTACCTTAATATATAGTACATACACTTTTGCTAGAGATTTACCTCATTATGTCTTTATTATAACTGTTCCTAATGATAAAATTAAAAGCAGCCATTTAGTCATTCCGAAAACGTTTATGAACCATCTGCTATATCAAGGAGTGGTCAGTCAGCTGGTGTTGCCCTTGGCCTCAGAGAGCTTTGAGTCTTGGGCTGGAGTTTACATTAGTTCCGTATGCCACAGGCCACAGCAGGACTGCGAAGGGAATGTCGACAGCTCACCTGATGCATGTAATGAGGAAATATGACCTTATTGGGGATGACACAAAGGGCTTCTCTGAAAAAGTAATAGTTGAACTGAGGGATAGGAAGACATGGGAATTGTGTGACTCAAGAACTAAATTTAAATTGTTGGAAATAGATGGAATTGGAAGATGTGTGGGACTGATGGGGTGAGAACAGATCACATGCAAACGATTAGAGGAGCCGTGGAAACTCGGAGTATTTGTGTAAAGGAGTACATGATGTCAAAGTAAGCCAAGAAAAGTATCAAAGAATCCCAGCACAGGCAATGTTTACAAATAAGAGAAATCACAGAAATGTCTATGACAAACCAACATGTCCACAATTCGAGAACAGGGTGTCAGAGGAAGTTAGCAAGAATAAGAGCAAAGCTAGGTCCTCGGCCTGGGGTATGGGGCAGCCTATCAAAACAGCCACTTAAGTACAAGGGAGCAGGACAGGGAATGAGACGCCGAGGCCAAGGTACAAGGTTAGAGCTCAAATGACAGCATGGGGATCTCACTGCTCAGTCCCTCAGTCCAACCTGATCTCCACAATCCTTGACTACAGATAAGATTGGTTACAAAGTATAAAATTGAAAGTTCAAGTGACAGAGTTTAGGTAGGAGAAGCCTGTTGGGGAAAGGAATCTGAAGCATGCTGGGAGTCAGGAGGAATTCAGATACCTTTATAGATAACTCACATGAAAATAAGTTACTTTAAAGGTGGACATAGATGGTTTGTTCTTTAAATTCAGCACTTTCCAAGAATGTCCTGGTTAACTGACACTAGAGAGGAACATTACAGAATAAGAGAGGTTTCGGGAAGCAAATGTTATCCATGCAGGTTGTGATCCAAAGTTTACAGCAAACTTTTTTTTTTTCCAAACATCAGTCTTTACAGATTCTTAGTAAAATGAAGTTAGAAGTGAAGAAGATAATTTAATTATGATTAGGATATTAGTTAATTCCAAAAGAATGTAAAAGCTTCATTATATAATTTTATCGCTTAGAGACTCATTAGCAGTAATCTAATGCAGCTAATTTCCCAAAGTGTATGCCGAAGAACAGGACTCCTACAGTATCTTCTACGAAAAAGATTCTGTAATTTTGGAGACACTATTCTCTCCCACCCCCAAATGTCTCATTGTCCAGATCTTTGACAGGCTCTTACAAGTCCTCACATACAGAGTGTTTAGCTCAGTATTTCTCACATTTATTTGCCCACCAAGTCTATTCTTTTTCTGCATAATACTACTTTATATCCAGATGTTCCAAGACACAGTGAAAAACACTGGATCTGCAAAATCTTTTGAATGATATTCTTTTCAAAGTATCTGTAGTTTAGAAAATTGGCATTTTATGTACATATTTCACTTGAATTTATCCTAATAAGAAGGAGGTAGAACAGTATCTCCATTTCCAGAGGAGGAAACCTAGGTCTCAATTATTTATGTTAACTAACTCAGGATTACCTATATTGAATGTAATATTTAACAATGTTTGATCGTTCCACTTTGCTTTGAAAATATGTGCCCCAAAAGGGAAGGTATTCAATAGTCAATAAGATAAACTTTGATACTTACATAAAGCCATTTCTAAAACTTTTATTATTACAAGCCATATACATTTTCAGGGAGAGGAAAGTTTAATGGAATAGCTCACAGAAATATCTAGGATTGTCTAAGTGAATTATTTCGTTTTAATATTTAGGTGCCCTAGAGCGTTTTTGCGAAGTGGTGTATAGTGTTTTTCCCTTTAGAATGTATTATAGCCTGACCCACCCCCGAGATTCAGATCTTCACAGCTTCTGCCCTCTTCCTAGGGGATGGAGACCACTATGCAACTTTTTCTGGTTGGACTAGGTTGCACAATAAATTCTTAGGATCTTTTTTTCCTCTTGCTCTTGTCCACTTCTTAGACATTTTATATTCAGCTTGGGAAAGTCCACTAATTTTCAGGAAGTTTTAATAAACAGCAAATATTCTGCAGATGCAAAAAAAAAAAAAAAAGTATTTTGAAGGACATCTAAACTGAGGAAAAACTGCCTTCTGTGATAAAATGTATTAGAATGAGACCCTAACATAGTTGTATAACTTTATAAATATCAGCATTGGTGAGATAGTGAACCATTAAAAAGTTTGTGTTATGTGCCCTATCTCGTCTGATCTCAGAAGCTAAGCAGGGTTGGGCCTAGTTAGTACTTGGATGGGAGACCACCTAGGAATACCAGGTGCTGTAGGTGGAAAAAATATATATATGTATTAGGGTACTTTTTCTGCTAATCGAGATATAAAAGGCGGCTGATCAGTTATCAAAAACAAATGTAGGAGAACTGCCTTTTTAAGAAAAGAATTCTCCATAGAGTTTGATTTAGTTGGATTGTTTGGCTTGTGTTTATCTATTTAAAACTACTTGTCATAGAAATGCTTATATGATTTCCCTGGTTCTGTTTTGTTTCTAAGTGACAGTGCGCTGCCACTTATTTTAAAACACCTCCCTTTTAAGAATCATTTGTAATTCTTGATGTCTTACCTGAGGATGGAATGGGGGTTTATGGTCTTCTCTTCATGGTACTTTGCATCTATTCATATTCTAGATCGTACAATGGCAAGCCAGTTTTTAAAAGGTAGCTTTTATACCTTAGACTGTTATGTTTAATCTGATAATGCTCATATGAGCTGAGATTTAACTTAGATTAAACTAGCAGAAGATAAGACTTCTTAGGAAAAGGAAGAGTGACAGTTTTTATTATTGATTCTACAAAAATGTGATAGAGAAAATGAATGAAGAATTGCGTTTTACTGGTTTGCTTTTATAAATCTGTTTATACAGCACACACATTTTAACTTCTTGCTCAACAATACAGGTTTTTGATTTTTCTTCATAATTTCTCTCAAATGTCACGTAATTTTGTTGGATGACGATCCTTTCCTTGTCTCTCCACCTCTCGTACTCTTTGCCATAAGAATTCAGGAAGTATAAAAAGCCAACTGGAAAGTATTTACTTCTAGGTTTTTTAATGCCCAGGTCACACTGTTGTCTTGAATCAGTTTCTTTTTCTCATCCTTAGCTGAAAACAAAACCAAAAAAGGGGGAGGGGGGTTAATCTTATGGGGTTAAATAAAAGAAAGAATGTAGTGAAAGGAAGAGTCCTTTTATGCAAGCAGCAGAGAACGACTGAAAGTGCCTGAGGGCATTTGGTCCCTATTGGTTTTCACATCAAATGCAATGGTGCCCACAGATAGCCTGTATTGTTGTCAGTTAAATGGGATCATGAGTGTCTGAAAGGTGTTTGAGAATGAACCGAAAATCATTTTCACAAGTGGATGATTACTTCTGCCACATGTTAACCGAACTCTATCAGAATGGCCCAGATTTTTGAGCCTGCATTAATTGCTCTTTCAACCTTGACTGAGGTTTCTCTTTAAGAAAGCCCTTTCTGGGACTAAACTACTCTATATATTGATTTTTTTTTTTTCTTTCTGTATTTTTCTTGAAAAAAAATGAAGGCTTGTAGAAGAAAAGGCATTATCATTCAACATGTAGATTGTTCCATTTTCTTAATAAAATGCTAGACTCAAAGTGATCCACTAGAACAGTCTTTTTTTTTCAAACACTGAATAATTCTCATATTCCGTATACAATTATGTTTTTCAAATATTCATTAGTGATGATTTTTTATCATAAAGTAAAACCATGAACTCTCACAGCATGGACTCAGTGCAAATAAATTGTCATATTCTCCTTTCTATTAGAAGTGTATGCCACCACTCTAATTGAAACTAAACTACAATATTTAGTAATATGTGTTGAAGTATTTTTTGAACAATCTTCAAGTTAGAAAGGTTTTAAAAATTGCTTTTAAAATGGTTAGATGAAAGAGATCTTTGTTTCCATTTTCTATTTCATATATGGCATAGAGAATATTAGCTGTTTCCTTACTAGAATTCTATAGGAAATATTTTAGTTCAGACATATTGTTATGAAAATGATTTAAATCTCAATTTTTAAAACTAATCAGAAAATGAGTTCTTGAAATATGATTAACTTTTGTGATTATATGTATTAGAGAGATTGTATAGTATTTATAGAAAATGGCTTAATTTATTAGTAAAACTAATTTCTGAGTTTTTTTGGCTTAAAGTAAGATAAATCACAGCAAGTTTCAGGTGAATCTACTTTTTACAAACATATTGAAAGAGGTTCTGTGTTAAAAAAAAAAAAGCCCTTAACCTTTTTCCTGTTTAGAAAAAATATGTAGGTCACTGCCAATGATAATTTAACATCATGCATAGGAATGCTATATTTTCTAGAATTTGACGTTTTCAGCGATCAAGAATTACTATATTTTGTAAATGGAAATACCACTACTAAAAACAGAATGCTATAAATAGAATGATATTTATTTCCAAAGATTATGATAGACTAGAGCAATGTGAAAATAATAATAAAAGCGAGATATTTCGTGGCAAACTTTAGGGGTAAGTTTAGGACTGTTATCTGCAAGTTACTCTCGGGATAAATGCTGCGGCTACAAGTACCTCTGGCAAGTATTCCCAGGGAAATGGGTTAATTTTATAAACATAGCAGTGTGAACATGTTATGCAATCTAAATATCTATTGAAAATTCAACAAAAATAAGCATAGTAATTTTGCTGATTTGTTTTACTTGTAGTGTATTTTTATCAAATTATTTTACTCAATTAATGTATTGTTGAGATAATTAGAATAATACTTATTGTTAAGGATTAATTTATATCTAAAGATACGTTTTTATTCCCATCGTCATAGAACATTCTGATGGAACTCATTAAGACTCTACTTTTGTTTGTCCACAAATGAAAACTTTTAGAAGTTATTGTAGTATATGTTTCAGTTGGCTTATCAAGATAACATATAATTCTTTTCGGGATCATATTGATACCACAGAGATTGTACACTGTTTAGTGTAAATGCTGAGATACTCTAATGACCATATATAACTCTTGATCTAGGACATGAAAAAAAATCCTGTTTCCCTTTTTGATAGTAACTATATTCACTTGCAGTTTGGCCAACTAAAATTCTTTTTCTTTTTTCCTTCTTCTCTTGACTTTTTCCCTAACAGCATAGTATATGATTTATGCATTCATATTACATTTTAAATATATAATCAAAAATCTTAAAATTCAGTTTCTCATGTCTTTGATATTTGAGGATAGGGCATGACCTAGGAATAGTTAGAAATGCCACACACACACACACACACACAAAAGATTCATAGGCAAATGAAACCTTGCTACACATTTATTTGGTTTTGTGTCTGGTTTTCTAGCAGTATCCCAATGTTTCTTGGGAGCAAATTGTACTTTCCATTAGAAGCAACCCTAGAAGAAGAGTTAATACTTTAAGATTATTGCTGTTTGTACCGATTTATAAAATCAAATGCTTTAAGGCTTTATTCTTATATGTTAAATCTGAGCTTTGTGTCAGTACTGCTAATTTCTTTGTTACCTAATCCTATGTAAGAAGAGAAGATTTTAAAGTTAAGCAGGCAATTTTTTGTTCAAAGGGAGCAACTTCTTAATACCTTACTTAAGTTGCATGTGCTGATGAAAGCAAACACTTCTAAGTAGTATCTGAGTAGTTATTTTTAAATAATCTAAAATACTATAGTTACATGGGTATTGTGATACACTGGAAATACTTCAGTGGAAAAGTGCTATATTTAATACAAATTAGCATTGGAAATATGTGCTTTTGAAATATTTCATGTGTAATAGAATATCGCTTTTATTCCATTTAAATAATCATTCTTAGATCCAGTTTACCTATGATTAGGACATTTTTTTCCTAGGGCCATACTCTCATAGATTACTGAGAAATGTAATATGATTGTGAAAACTGCTTATATGTGTTCCTTCACTTTCCATCCATTTCTTACTTTACTGAAATAATTCAACAAGAATGAGAAAAAAATGTTTTATTTAAAATCAAATTCTGTAGGGCGATGAAAATGAATAATGTTGAAAGCCTCACAGAAAATAAGTAAATAAATAAATACATTGCTTTCCTCTTTAAAATAAGATGAAAAAAATTCATAGTGCCCATTAGAGAATGTTGCTCTCATGCTGTGTGATAAATATTTTATTGGATAACATTATAAATTGTCACATAAAACCCAGTTAAATGTGTGTTCTAGTTTGGCATTTGGTAGGTCTGATTTACATACCCTTAAAAAAACTTTCTTTCATTTGACTTAATCATACAGTCAAGAGGAAGCTAACAATGATTCAATAGGTTACAGATTATTGAGAAAGAATACAGCTGCAGAGCAGATCCACCAACAGATCCGAAGTACACTAGAAAGGTACCCTCTCTCCAGGATGACAAATACCCTTCTTGGATGCCTTTATTGGGTGAAATCAGATTTCATAAAGCAGTAAAAAAAAAAACCAATTTGTCCAGAATTCAGATGACAGGAATATATTCATAATAGATTTTTTAAAATTCTAAACTATTTTTATGAAACAAATAAATGACAAGTAAATACCTTTTAAGGATCTGTTTAATTAATGCTATTGCCATTATATGTCAAAATAGGTTTTGCTCTATCAGCCGTACCTCTCCTTTTATGGAATTATGCAGTCATAATTGGTCTTTATAATAATGACCCTGACATGCTATAGGGTCCTTTGTAAATCATTGAAGAAAGATCAAATTATATTTTATGACTATTTGAAGTCAGATCAACGTACTGTATACAAATTCTTTAAAAATTTGTTGTAGATATACAGTCTCCATACAGAGTAATTCATTTTCCGGTAATTAAGACTACTTGAACATCACTATGTAAGTGTAATGAACAGAATCTTTTGCCTAGTAGAACATAATATCATGTTATATGTAATTTTAGTATATTTTTCTGAAATAAAAATCTTATTGGATTTTTATCCATAAAAGAGCTAATTTATAAGCTAACGTTCAATATTTAAAAAATGAACAAAATAAAAGAGCTGTTATTCAATAGCAATGCTAGACATAAAAATGAGTTAGGAGAGAATTCGTTTTGATTTTTTACAGATACTTGCTAATAAATGGATTATCTAATTGTAACCAAATTTTAAATGATTTGGGCTCCTTTTCCTTACTGTCTCCAAACTTCAGCCTTCCCAAAGCTGTTAAGACCACTCACCTACAAAGAATTTAGATGAGTCCAAATTCCAGAACTTGAGAATAGCCTTGAAAATTTGAAAACCCATTTAACCGTTAAAGCTTATGCATGCTCCACTGAGCTCAAGATAAAACAACAAGGATTCTTGTCTTTGGTCTATAGGTATTCAACTTAGTCATGCCAGAAATATTATTTATGGAGCTGTAATGACCAAATCCCCAAAATCCTTAATAATAATTTTTTTCTGATTCTAAAAGTAGGATGTACTCTCATATATTGGTAATACAAAATTTTTTATAGCCACTTTGGAAAACAGTTTGGCAGCTTCTTATGAAGTTAAACATACATTTTTCAATATAACTCAATAATCCTGCTCCTAGATATTTACTTGGGAGAAATGAAAACATGCCTACACAAAGACGTATATATGAATGTTTACAGCAAATTTAAGACAGCCAAAAAAGTAAAAACAACCCAAAGGAACTGCTGATACAGAAACAACATGGATGAATCTCAAAAGCTTGACACTAAGTGAAAGAAGGCAGACACAAAAGGCTACCTACTGTATAATTGCACTTATACGAGATTCCTGAAAGCAAAAAAAACTAAAAGATCAGAAATTGTCTCAGTGGTTTTAGAGCTAGAAGTAAGGAGGAGATTGATCACAAAGGCCAAGAAGGAATCTTTGGGGATGGAAATGTTCTGTTAGTTCATTGTGGTGGTGGTTGCATGACTGGGGCAACGCTCACCATCATATATCTAATTGGGTGCATTTTACTTCACGTAAACGATACCAATAAACCCTACTTAAAAAAAAATGAAAGGCATGTGCAATGTAGAAATTGTTGGACTGTAGAAAGGCATAAAGAATATGAAATTCATCTTTAATCTCACCAGCCAGATATTAGCTGCAGGTTTAACGCTTTGATGCATATTTCTGGATTTTTTTCCCCATGTATATGTTATAAGCTCATGTGACTGCTTTTTCTTAAACTTAATATAATAGTTCTTCCATATCACTCTTTTTTGGCATCACTTTTAATATCAACTTTAACATTCCTTATGGTATGAGTCTTACATGGGTTTTGAGTTTTGCTCTTAAACCATATTGATGAACATCCTTACTCTTTCCTCAATTTTAAATGGGTGTCTTATACCAGGAATTTGCTTTTATACCAATGAAAAATCAGCTAGACAGTGATACTTGATATCTAATTCCAGAACTCATCCTAATAGTAAAAAAACCCCTCAAATTTGTTGAAATTAAGTTTAATGTGTTTTTATTCAGTATAGTTATCTTTTCTGATGCATTTTGTTCATGTTCATTTAATTCACATAAAATTTTTTCTGGCCAACATGAAAATGAAAGGGCAGAAACTATCATACATTCCTACCTAGAATTTATAACATTACCTTTATGCAGTTAAGTTTAATGTATTTTTTTTCTTATGCAAAGACTAAAACTCTTTTGACCAGTTACCTTCTAGATATGTTTGGTCAATTGTGACATCTTCTGTGTATGTTCCATTGAATTCTGTTTCATAGTGCAAAATCCCAAATACCTCAAGGCCCAACACTCAAATGCTTACCTTGCTTCCAATCTCAAATTGTCTATTCTTTTATATCTTATAATATCTTCAAGTACACAAATGTATGCATCCATCCATCCATCCTTCTGCTTTCAGTCTTCAGAAAAACCATGTATTTTCATTCCAGATTTGTTGACCCATCATTTTGAATGATGTTGCAGCTGACGGTATTATTCTGAATGCAGGACCTTCACTGCCAGCAAGACTTACCCTTGACTTGCTCATGGTGTTGATGCTTTGTGTATCACTATTCACTTTCACTTATGTGTTACCCAGTTGCCCAGCAGCATGCTAAGTGAGACGCTTTGAAGGAACAGAGAAGCAGACTGTGGTCACAGGCAGAGGTTATTACAAATGCCTTCTATGCCTCCGAGGCAGCTATTTGGTGCATATCTCACTAGTGCACTTTTGTGGAGGGCATCTGTTGTGTCCACAGTATCTAGCTCCTGAGGTCATTGCTGTTAACCCTGTAATAGGAGCTTGGGTGTGTGCATTTCAGGAAAGAAAATTACATAGGAAAGACAGAGAGCTGCTAAACACCTATCACTAGAATCACGGAAGAGAAATTAGAGGCTAGAGCAAAGGTGGGGCAAAGGGCTCTTAAAGCCAAGAGTGAACAGGTGAAATCAGTAGCAGTAGATATCTCTGTCAGTAAGAGAATTCGCATTACATCCACAAGCGCAGATGATATGGTATCGAGGGTATTGTGAGAGCTGAATACAAGTTTACCAAACACTTCAGCTAGCGGATGTGTCTGAAAGACAATAAATAATTGATTTGGGTGGTGTGGGTGATGCTTTCTAGTGTAAGAGCCTAGTTTTTATTTAGACTTAGTAACTCCATGTTTGATTGATTCTGAAAATTTAGAAAATACAGAGAATAAAGTAGGAAACTTAAATCCTCCGTAACTCTACCATTCAAAGATACTATTACTAATATTTCAGAATATTTATTTCATATATATGTAGACTTTACAAATTCCAAATCGTTAAGTATGTGTGTAGTTTTGAATCCGTTCTTTTCACATAACATTATATAATGAGATAGTGCTTATGTTGCTAATTTTATCAAAACTATAATTTCGGTGGGAGCATAGTATTTCTGTGCATATAGCAGCATTTATTAAACCATCCACCTACTACTGAACACTTGTTACATTTTCAATAATATAAATAACACTGTTTTGTGTATCCATGTAGCATACGTCTTTATGTGCATACCTAATTATTTTTCTAATAAGTTCCAAGATAAAAAGGTGAGACTGTTTCTGCATATTGCCATGTTATCTCACAGAAAGGTGGTCTTATGTTATACTCTCCTAGAATTCAATATGAGTGCCCATTCATTTCAACATGCCTTAGCCAACGTCCCTCCCATATCACTTTTAAAAACTACAAATTCAACCAAAGATTTTAGTTTTAAAAATTGTAAAAGTCTAGAGACTATAAGACTCTAAATATACAATTAGCTGTAGTGTTGTTTTATCGCACAGAATTGTATATAAATTGAGTTAGTTCGAATAGCCTCTACAAAATTAAACCTTCACTTCAGAAAAAGGGATTGTGATGAAATATTGAAAAATCTTACTTTAATTTAAAAATTAGGCTCCCGTTTGTCATAGTTTAAACTTCTAACAATGTTTTACACTTTTGTAAGAGGTGTGAGTGTGTAGTTTTGTGGTATAATTTTAAAATAGCTCTCCATGACATGTTCATACTTGATTAATTTTTAATTTTCTTTTTCTCGATACTTAAGCTTATATCTGTATATTCAGCAAGAACAAAAGTTCTGTTCTCAAATGATTGACTAATCATTTCAATTCAGGTAATAATAGCATTGCAAAGTTAAACAAAAACCTCGGTTGAAACTATATTAAATTAGACAATGTCATCTTCATTATTATCTGAAATTCATAGGGAAATTTGCAGCAAGATGTTTCCATAAGTCAGGTAAAGCCCCGAATTCTAGGGCTGGCAGGGACGTTAGAAATCAGAAAATCCAATCCTTTCATTTGATAGTTAAGGAAATGGAAACTGAGATTGGCGCAGGCACATCTCTGGGTCACTCAGCTGGGCAGTGACCCTTCACCCTGGCTTTTTGGACTCGACAGCTGGCTCCTTCTCAGGCCACACTCCTCAGCCCCAGTCATCCGAGAGCTGAAACATTTAGTGTTCTATTCTCAATTTGTATCCTTTGTCTCTCCTAAGAAGTGTGTGTAAGAATAAAGTTCCTACTGGTTCCTTGATTACCCTTTCTAACTCCAACTTCGTTCAATTTGTTGTATGAACTGACAAATTGCTAAGCCACATAAATCAATTGCCTTTCAAGAACCTAGAATAAACTCAGTCATTTTGTAACACAGAAGCTGCATGTTGTCTCAGATTCCAAATGAACTAAACTTTGCCTTTAGCAGGCTGGTCTCAAGAATAAATACCTATGGAAGAAATATGATTATACAGAAGCACAACATTATTCATGTAAAGTATTCTTTTGCTGTTTGTTTTTCTTACCAGATACTTGTATGCCCTTGGACAGAAGGTTTGGAAAAGATGGAAAAAACGTTACTTTGTCCTTGTTCAGGTTAGTAAATTTTTTTCCCTGTTATTTAATTACTCTAAGACAGCAGTTCTCAAACTTTTGTTTATGTAGGTTATATCTATCACTATCCACTGTATTAGATATGAAAACTGAAAAAAAAATTTTGAAATATTTATTTTAAAATAAGAGCAGTTAAATCCATTACATGCTAACACGCATAACATTTTTATATATAATAACTATCTTATAAACTAAACAATTTGGTGAAATGAGGCATTATTTTATACTTTTGTACAATCTCTTTAGTGTTCTGCTTAATAGAATGCAATTGTATTTTCATGTAAGCTCTTACATTAAATTTGTTGCAATATCAGATGAAATTTAGTCTTTGGAAAACTCCACAGTACACTCATGAGAC
Organism: Pteropus medius; assembly: GCF_902729225.1. Lineage (NCBI taxonomy): Eukaryota > Metazoa > Chordata > Mammalia > Chiroptera > Pteropodidae > Pteropus > Pteropus medius. The sequence continues at coordinate 14,682,169 of NW_024356249.1, forward strand.
AATAACTGTGAAAAAAAGTAGATGATCTCTGAATATTATTATAAAAACAGTTCTAACCTCGCAGGCCCCCTGAAAAGATCTTGAAGATTTTTAGGATAACAAGACCATACCTTGAGAACTACTGCATCATTCTGATATTTTAAGGATAAACCATAATACATAGAAGCACTTACGTTTACACAAATATGCCATATATAACACTTATTCACATAATTATGTCTGTAAATCATCTTGACTGGTAGATTTGTGATAGGATTCTAAATGTAGATAAATTACTGGAATATACAGTTTGGCTGACTCTTTTGGGGGGGCATTTTTTATTCTTTTTGGATCATAGATAATCTTTGCTATAGAATATACTTGTTAAATAAAAATTTACATTCAGGAATAACTTTCTAAGTGGTAGTCATTTAATTCAGTGATAAATACAAGCTATTTTATTCCCAGTGGAGATGAATGGAAAGAGACTCACATTTGAAATGAACAGGAAACAGTCTTCCTGGTTCCTAGCCATACAGGAAGCAAGCTTAAATGGACTAAATCAGAATGACATGATAAATGCCAAGGGAGGAAAATTGACATTGGCTGTTTTCCAGAAATATAGCCATCTATCAATTGCTGGATAAATTCTGTGCCATAATGTCCTGAAAAATTCATGAAAAGTATAAAAATTAATCAAAAATAGTTTTATCTACATGGCAACCAGCCAGCCTATTTTTGCATGTGTGTGGCAAAAATGTAGCCTTTCCTTATATAATTAGAATTAATATTTGATCAACTAATAAAAGATACGCACACATGTGTCTTTTGATGTGAAGCCCAATCACTTCTTTTGAGTAAGGGATCCCTGTTGGGAGTTTCAGGTGATCTGTCTTCCAGAAACCACACCTGTATGGCATCTTCTTTGGTTTCCAGGTTTGATTTCTTTACACTGGCACATGAATTTAAATGCATTTAACCGAGCAGCTTGAGTGCAGATTTTTCTGCACATTTTGATTTTATTCCCTTCTATAGATGTCTTGCTCACATCTAATTTGACAAGTTTGTGTTACTAACTTGTCTTTATCAAGTCTTTCTAAAGCATTCAACCATTTTTTTCATAGAAACAACCTTCTTTTACATAGTCATATTTCATGCATTTATAGAGAATCTTATTTAATTCCATAATTTTAATAGCTTATGTCACTGGCATAAACAAGTGCATATGACTCTTCATAAGCATAGAGTTTTACAAATAAGTCATCTTTTAAAATTCTTTTCCTTTTTTATGACAATTTTTATAGAGAAGTTTTAGGTTCAAAACTGAGAGGCAGGTACCAAAATTCCCCATATATCCCCTGTCCCCACACATGCATCACCTCCCCTATTATCAATATCACTTGGTGCATGTCTTACCAAGGATGAACAGACATTGACACATAATAATCATCCTAAGTCTGTAGTTTATATTATGATTCTCTCTTGGTATTGTACATTCTGTGTATTTGAACAAATGTATAATGACATGTACAAATGTATAATGACATGTATAATGAACAAATGTATAATGACATGTATCCATCATTGTAATATCATACAAATATTTTCACTGCCCTAAAATTCCTCTGTTCTGCCTCTTCATCCCTCATCTACCCCTGGCAACCACTGATCTTTTTGTCTACATAGTTTTGCCTTTTCCAGAATGCCCTATAGTTGGAATCATACAGCATGTAGCCTTTTCAGATTGGCCTCTTTCACTTAGTAATATGCATTTAAGGTTTTCCCGTGGCTTGAAAGCTCATTTTTTTAAAGCACTGAATTATATTCCATTGTCTGGATGAACCACAGTTTATCCATTCACCTATTGTAAGATATCTCAGTTGTTTCTAAGTTTGAGCAATTAGGAATAAAGCTGCTATAAATATCTGTGTGGACATAAGGTTTCAACTCCTTTGTGTAAATGCCAAGGAGCAAAATTGATGGATCATATTCATTATGTGTTAAGGAATGAATCGGAGAGTGCTCATTAACTGGAGATCTGGTTAAGTGACAGTAGGCTAAAAGAGTTTCTAATATATTGATTGTTTTAATATGAAAATTAGGCTTTATTAGGTCAGTCTTTAGAGGTCAAATGATCACCTTATGCTTTAGCCAGGTGAGGTTCAAGGTAATGCTTTACTCCTTACCTTATTTTCTAGCACATGGTCACAAGAATCAAGTTACAGGACAAGCTAGTATACTTTGATTATCACCCATAAGAGATTTAGAAATGAATGAAGGAATTAGAATACTTTGAGATTATTAACTGGTATGTCTTTGAGGAACATTAACCATGTCTTTGGGGAGCTAGAAAGTTCTCCCAGTAACAAAAATATGTCTAACATTTTACAAGGCAACATTTAATCTAAATCAAAGTAGATAAACCCATGCACTCTATAATTAAAACATCACCGAACTACAATGAATTCAGATGTATTCTACCTGAGGTATCTTAAAATTTGAAGTCATATTTAAGCATTATATCTTTACACAAATATATATACACACATGTGTTCTCACAGGGAATCCCATGCCCAACTGTATGGAGATATAAATGCCAGTACTCTGGCATCTTTTTGAAGTTTTAAATACAATTGAATCTTTCTTTCAATTTCAAATGTATTGGAAATACAAGTTGAATGCACACTCTTCAAAATCGGGATGGATATTTGTGGAGATGCAACGAGAATGACCCATTGGAAGGAACCAGGCAGTTTTTATTAGTATTTTTAAAGACAGCTCTCATTCTATGGCACACAGCTTGTAGGTCCATACCTGCAGGCTGCATTATTGAAAGATGAAGGAGTCCTTTTTCTAGGGAGGATGGTATACCCCTGCTGTGTCTGCTGCTGCCATCCGCAGAATGGTGCTCTGGCGATAATGTGAATCTCATCACCACTTGTGAGTGTGTATTTTATGAGTGATAAAGCTAGAGATCAGCCATCAGCCCAAGAATTTATACTCATAAAAATTAATTGAGAGTCAGGTTTGGCCAGCTGCAAAGTCGTTGTTCCAAGTGAACACTCAAGGAGCTACTGAGGTGAAGAGATTTTTCAAAGACTCTCACATAAACATTTAAATCAGAGTTGAATGTGGGAAAATAAATTATTTATTAATGTGGGGTGTTTAATTAGCTTCTAAGTAAGATTAGTTTTAGTCTCCATTTAGATTCTGAAACCAGTATACTTATGGTAGTAAATAGATTTTCATGTTGTTTAAGAGGCTGCATTATTTTAATGAAGGTAAATTTTGGTTCATGCTAAATTGAAAAAACAATAATTTGGAAGAATATGTTTGAAATCTTACCAAAATTAAACTTATGTGTGTTTCTTATTCATTTTTTTATGTTTATTTAGTGTTTTAGTATTAGATTTGGAGGATGTCACTGATATAAAGTACTTAGGACATTAGTATATTTTAGTTCATTATAATAAAACTATTTAATAACTTTAAAATTCTTTCCCTGTATTTCTGATTTAACCAAACTGAATTATTTAAGACATTCTGTATTCTGCTAATGCCTATTCAAATAACTGTATGCTCCTAGGTACTGCATATTCTGTGGTAAATCCAAAAATTCCAGAAGCACTCATCTATTAATATAGTTCTTGCTATATTTAATATTAAGCAGTTGTGTCAGGCATTTATGTAAAGCATTTTTAACAAATTATCTTACTCCTCAGAATAAGGTATATTTGAGAGTAGATGTTATTGTCCTCATTGTGCAGATAAAATTATGTACAAAGGGGTTATATCAACTGCCCAGAGTTATACAGTTAGTATGCGGTAGAATCGAGAGATCAAATCCAGTCCTGTCAGACTGTAGAGAGTAAGCTTTTATTTCCTCTGTCACAATGCTGTGATTAAATTGTTGCACAACCACAGTGGATCTGAAGACAAACATATGAATAGTCATTATGGATCGTTAATTTCATGAGATACAAGGCAGTGGTACTACATTAACGAAATCACCAGTGAGTGATGGTGTAAAAAGTCCATGCCTCTTGCAGGCCGCTTACTGTGTGACATCACCAGAAACTGAATTAGACATTTATGTTGTTTTGGCCCTGTATCAGAGTGTTCACTGCTTGTTGTCGATGTGTCAGAATCATGACTTGAAGTTGCTGCAAACAACAGCAGGCTATCAAGACATAATGTTAATTACATATCAACTGAGTTGGCCCAGAATGTAAACAGTCAGCCATGCCACTGAGCGATCCATACATGCTGCAAACATGAGAAGCACTCTGTTAGTGAGATGCCATCGAAATCTGCTTTAAACTTATAGAAGTGGCTGCCCCAGCCTATTGGTATCTACACTATTCAGAACACATGGAGATCCACTAAAGTAGGCTGCTGTCACGTGTCTGATAATACCACTGCTATGTTAAATCATATGGTCTAGGTTTAGTCTTAGGACATCAGCTGGTGTTAGCTTATAGTAATGTGAAGTGAACAAATATGTTGAAAGTCATGGGACAGTGGCTCTCTAGCCTATATTTTAAAATGATTTAAAATTTATAAACCTAGGACATGTTCACCGTAGGGTAAAATTAAACCTTAGAAAAATATTTATGATCGAAAATGAAAGGCTCCCATATGCCTCTCCCATGTACAGCATTGCCACCTCATTCCATTCTCCTTCTCAGAAGTAACCACTGCTAGTAGTGTGGTTTCTAAACTTTCATTCTTAATAGAATCATTTTATATATATTTCTTCTGTGAATTACTTTGATCCTCTTTAAAAATATGTCGCAGATAAGTCTCCATGTCAATATATAAAAATCCATTTTATTCTTTTAAATAGATAATTGAATTCCATAGTATATTAACATAATTTATGTAACAATTACCCTTTTTTTGACATTTAAGTTCCCTTTTTTAAAAATCAAACAATGCTAAAATCAATATATATACAATTCTTATATATTAATCTTTGTGTATATGTGGGAGTATTTTCTGTAGAAATGAAATGCAAGGACAAGGGGCATATAGATACTATAATATAAAGAAGGATTATAAGGCTTGAGATGACTTATCAGTGTTTAAATAGTCATCAAAACTTTGGCCTTTTTTTTTCATTTATGTCATTTTTACAGTTAGAAAATAGTCATTAAGTGTCACATTGCATGTGTTTTTTATCTTTTAAAATGCACATCTTCAATATGAAAGAAAATTGAAAATTCTTTTGGTTGTGGGGCTTATTTTGAACAAAATGTCAGAGGAAAATAATTTTTCTTATAGTTTTAATTTTTTATAATAATTTTTTATTTTTTAGTTATAGTTGGCATACAACATTGTATTAGTTTCAGGTGTGCAACATAGTAATTAGACAACTATATACTCACGAAGTGATCAACCCAATAAATCTAGTGCCTCTCTGATATAATGCATAGTTATTACAATATTATTGGCTATATTCCTTATGTGATACTTTTTATCTCCATGACTATTCTGTAACTACCAATTTGTACTTCTTAATCCCTTGCTCCCTTTTCACTGACCCCCCTAACCTCCCTTCCATTTGGTAACCCTCAAAATGTTCTCTGTCTATGAGTTTGTTTCTGTTTGTTTGTGTGTTTTGTTCTTTAGATTCCATATGTATGTGCAATCATGTGGCATTTGCCTTTCTCTCTCTGACTTACTCCACTCAGCACACTACCCTCTAGGTCCACCATGAAGTAGCTTTTGCCATCCCCTTACTTTTAGTCTGTGTGTGTCATTTAATCTGAAGTGGGTCTTTTGTAGGCAGCATATATAAGGATCTTGTTTTCTTATCCATTCAGCCACTCTGTCTTTTGATTAGAGAATTTAATTCTTGTTCATTGGAAGTACTCATTGATAGATATGTAGTTTTTGCCATTCCTTATTTAAACTTTTTATACATATTTTTTTCTTCTTCTTAAAGAAGTCTCTCCAACATTTCCTGTAATGTTGTTCTGGTGGCGATGAACTCCTTTAGCTTTTCCTTGTCAGGGAAACTCTTTATCTGTCCTTTGATTCTAATTGATAGCTTTTCTGGGTAAAGTAATCTTTGTTGTAGGTCTTGGATTTTCATCACTTCGAATATTTTGTGCCAAGCCCTTCTGGCCTGTAAAGTTTCTGTTGAGAAGTCGACTGACAGTCTTATGGTTGTTCCCTTGTAGGTAACTAACTGCTTTTCTCTTTTGTTGCTTTTAAGATTCTCTCTTTGAATTTAACCTTTGGCTTTTTAATTATGATGTGTCTTGGCCTCTGTGGGTTCATCTTGTTTGGAACTCTATGAGCTATCTGGGGTTGTATTTCTATTTCCTTCACCAGGCTAGGGAAGTTTTCCATCATTATTTCTTCAAATAACTTTTCAATTCCTTGCTCTCTGTCTTCTCCTTCTGGTATCCCTATGATTCATTGTTATGCTTGATATTGTCCCAGAGGCTTTTTAAACTGTCTTCATTTTTTTTGGATCTTTTTCTTGTTGCTGTTCTGATTGGATGTCCTCTGCTACCCCATCCTGTATGTTGTTTATTTGATCCTCTATCTTATCCACTCTGTTGATTCCCTCTAATTTACTGTTCATCTCAGATACTGTATTCTTCATTTCTGACTGGCTCCCTATTATGTTTTCCGTTTCCATTTTTATGGGTTTTTTTTAATCTCTTTGTTAAAGTTGTGAGTTGATCTACTCTTCCCCTAAGTTCGTTGAGCATCTTTATAACCAGTGTTTCGAACTTTGCATCTGGTAGATTGCTTGTCTCCACTTTGGTGAATTCTTTTTCTGGAGCTCTGTATTGTTCTTTCCAGTGAGACATGCTTCTTTGTCTCCCCGTTTTGGTTGCCTCCCTCTGTTCTTTGTATTAGGTAGAGATCCTAAGTTTCCCAGTCTTAGTAGAGTGACTTTATGTAGTAGGTGTCCATCCTGTGGGGGCACAAACCTGAGAGGGGTCCAGCTGCAGGCCAAGTCCAGCCACAGCCTGGTAAGAGTCACTAAGCAATCCACATATGGCTGCAACCCGTGCTGGGCTTATAGGTGCCTCGAGGGGTCAAGTCTGAAACCAAGGCCAGCTGCCGCTAGTACAGGTCTTGGGGCTGCTCAGCAAGAGTTACATGGCATGCTGAGGCCAGATGCTGCTTCTTTGGGTTTTACGAGCCTTTGAGAGATTTTATGAAAGTTCGCAGCAGGAGCCAAGATAGCCCATTTGTATGGAATAAACCACTGAAAGCAGTTGGGTGGGCCCACAAGTTGAGAGAGGCAGAGTCTCAGGGAATCCCCTGGGCAGAGCTACTTGTGTCATCTGGGCCGGGAGTGGTGAGGGCTCAACAAAGGAACAATGACTCCTGTCTGCACTTTTATCCAGGAGCCAGCCACCCCTCCAGTCCTCGTCCTAAAGCCCGACAACTCAGTGCCTCCCCATATGTCCTTGGAGCCCCTCAAGCAGCCGCCCTAGCGCTGGAGCTCAGAGCGAGCGAATCCGTCAGGAAGTAAGGCCAGGTGTGGGCCCTTTAAGAGGAAGGTCTCTGCTTCCCGCAGCCCTAGGTCTCACTCAGCAGCAACTTCCACTGGTTTTCACAGCCAGAGGTTGTGGGGACTTCTCTTCCCGGCACTGGAACCCTGGGCTGGGGAGCCCCATGTGCCACCGGGACCCCTCACTCCTCAGGTCGGGGAGGTGGCTCTGCAGCCAAGTTGGCCCTCTTGATTCTTGATTCTTGATGGCCACTCCTGGTTGTGGGACTGGTGTATTTCACATCTCTGCCCCACCTACCATTTTGAGGTGACCTGTTATTCCAGGTGACCTAGTTGTAGGACTTCTGTTCAGCCAGGCCTCTGGCAGCTCTTCATACTGGTTGATCTGTAGTTTTGTTATAATTTTAGTGTGGTCACCAGAAGAGGCCTTTACCTTCTATGCTATCTTGAATCTCTGTAGGTTTCATTTTTAAGATAACTTTTGCTTTGTGATAACTGGGTTTTTTTCCATGGGAAGAAAAAAATAATGGCCATATTTATTTATAGAATTTATTCTTGAATATTAACAAATGTAATGCATTTACTATTCAAAATAGTTCTAAAATATATTAAAATTACCACTTACCTGTATCTCAAGAGCTAGAATTATAGAGAGAAAGAGAAGGAGCAGTGAGAATAGGGCTGGATTGGGCAAGGAGAATATCACATGGATCAGTCAGTGGTCCCAATGCAAAAATCCCTCTTTTTACATATACATCCCTTGTGTTCTGTTAAAATTTTTGTTATTTTCTTGTTTAGATTCCAGAGAAATGTCTGACTTCATATTTTATACTTCATACCTACGTGAAAGAGCAAGGGACTATGAATGAGAATTGTACAATATTACAATTTACAATTGTAAAATCTGAATGAGATATTAGTGGGCTTAATTTTTTGAAAATTGTTTATCAATACTTCATTTTGAAGTGCTATGTGTGTATCTTTATGTGTATATGAGTATTCATATATGTATATATCTTAACATACACACATATAGTATGCCTGCCACAGAGTAAAGATTAAGTAAGTATTTCTTAACTAGGTGTATATCATCTATTCTTTAGATTCCTTCTCAAACCTCTGTATGGAACATAAAATTGACTTACATTTGAGCATTCTTGAACCAAAATCTAGGTATCATATTTGATCTCTCTTTGTTCATTACCCCCATGTCAATCAGAAAATACTGTTTCGTTCACAGCCATATCAGTATCCCACTCACTTCCAATTCTCTGTGCCTTCTCTGCTGCCAGTCCAGCTAAAACCACAATTATCTTCACAGACTCTTACAACAACGTCCTAACTGTTCTCTCTGCTCCTGCTCTCTGCCATTCTTACAAACTTTTCTTCTTGTCAGAATGGTCTGTTTGAAGCATAACTCAAGTTTTACCAATTTGCTGCTTAAATCCTTCCATGACTTCCCATAACATTTAGAGTAACCTCTGACCATCATGTAGAGAAGGTCCTACATATTCTGGCCCCTGGCTTCCTCTTTGACGAGACCTTCCCTGTCACTGAACAGCACCTTGACTTGTAATGTTCTGACCCCAGAATAATTGCAGTGCCAAGAGTTGGAGTTTAGCACCTCCAAGTCATCAGCCCCCTTCTCCAAAGGTCCCTCAAATAAATATATATTATAAGTGTTTTCTTTTTTAAGTGTGATTTCTATGTACATATGCCTTCGAATTATGCCCCCTACCCTTTTTTCAACCCAATTGATGTTTGGCTACCCCATCTTTCATTTTAGCTACTCTGCTTTCATTTCCTCCATGGCTGGTTCATTCTATGTTTCCATTTTAGGTATCAGGTCAAAGGTCATCTCAAATGGGTCTTTTCTGCCCACCCAATCTAAAGCAGCCCTCAACTCACTCTTTGTCACATATGCTGTTTTGTATTTTTCAGAGCATTTATATCTAATCAAAATCATCTTTATTAATATATTTTTTATTATCTCTTTATCCTTTCTAGAATATATGCTTCATGAAACTAAGGACCTTGTCTTCCTTATAATCTGCTATAAGTAGAAATTAAATATTTGTTCAATAAATAAATATATGTCAATCACTCTGAGCATTGTTTTAAAAAGGCTGCCTTTCCTCTTTCTAATTTATATACACTGATTGCTAAATCTTTTTTATGCCATTTGGTCAAGACAGTAAATATATATTCCCCTGAAATCCATCATGCTCTCGAAGATATATTCATTTTCCTTGATTAAATTAAGCTCTGGGATTTTTTTTTAAATAACTCTAACAGCACCTTTAGCCTCTGCCAAGAACATTTCCAGCTAAGGACTTTTAAGCCTTAATCTTTACTGAAATTAGATGGTGGCAGTTGCTAAGCCGCCAGCTGTTAACATGATCCCTGCAGTAGGAATACAGCATACAAACCTGAACGCTGTGGTCTCTAAAAAGAAATAGGTAGCACTTACACGTGTGGACATGGACAGGTGTTGAACAGGTTGGCAATTGAAAACAAAGTGGGAGGTTTCCCAGACCAGATGCAGATACCTTGTGCAACCTCAGTAACTTAAGGTACCCTGTCAAACGTAGTGATGCTAAAACCTGATTTAACGCTGCTGTCCTCAGATTAAAATCTGTTTATATCCCCCAGTTCTCAACAAATCTATTCTTTATGGAGTTATTAAGAGTGGATTGGGTTAAGAAATTGAATGTTTATCATTGCTCTGTCTTTGCACTGAAAGGATTTTCAGTTGCAATATAGTATATAAGCTTTGTTCAATAATATACAAGTAAGCTCATAGGTGAAAACAAATACTAGATCAGAATAGGTCAGACCACCTGTTTCTATGTAATTCCCTGGCATGTGGCGATGGGGCAAAGTGAGGCTACACAACTGCCTCCAGCTAGGAGCACAGGGAGCAGGGCGACCCCCTGGCTCCTGTCATTTCTCTTACAGCAGCATATTTTAACTATTAGTGCCCACTGATATTGACAGTTCTCTCAGAATATAATTTCTCCAGATTACCCTTAATCTAGCAAACCAGTAGCTGCAAAGTGTTACCACTATTCAGAAGGATTCACTTGAATTTACAGTACAGGTTCATTTGAGGATTCGCCTCAGGAATGTGATTTAGCATGACCTTGCAAAACAGATGGGTGAGAGGGAGAATTCTTAGAGATACTGGAGGAATCAAAAGAAGCATGAAATGCAGCATCATTTTATGGAAATAGAGCTAGGAATCAGTGCATCAAAAGGATGATATTATCCACAGTTAGTTGTTTCTAGAACCAGTGCATTCGAAAACCAAACCACTTTTTTTAGTTGTCTCTTAGGTCAGATTTCCTAATTGTCAGTGACAGCTTTGTTAGTCGTTGGTGTTTTGTTACCTTTCCATCTGGGCTCTTCATTAAATCTCTAAGCCCAGTTATCTGTGATAGATTCTGGGTCTGTTGGGTGACTTTTGAGATATTAAAATTAACAAAATATTAAAGGAAGTACAAAATAAAACAGGTATTTAATTGTTACTTAAATCACCATTGCTTCAGAAAGTAGGTGATTCCTCTAAAGCTGCAGGGTTTTTCTGTTTGGTTTGGTTTTTTAGTATTTCTAAAGATCTTAAAATTGGTACTTAAAATTTTACATATCCATCATATTAAGAAATAATTGTATTATTTAAAGCTAGCTGGAAATACAGTACTTAAAAATAAAGCATAATGCAGCAACTGGATCTGTATTTCAAATTATATAAAGAAAAAAGCACATCGATATATTTCATACTACATGTAAAAAAAAACAAGTAGCCTTTTGACAGATGATTTTTAAGGCTAGATTTTAAATGACAAAGAATTTTTTAGCATTTTAGGTGGGTTACATCTATCAAGTGTAGATTCTTTAATGCATGACCATGTATGAACTTAATTTATGGAAAGAGCTTTAGAGAGTAGTCATTTTTTTGTTTAAGAAAACAATAATTTTTAAAATATAGATTAAAATATGCATTCAAGATAATGCCTATTAGGAAAGAGGGGGTAATATCTAAAACCACATTTAGAGGCATCTGCACTTTCTTCTCTTCCTTGGTTTCTTGTTCATTTATGTATTCATTCGACAAGTCCCTTCAACAACATAGTCGCTGTGTTCTTAATGGAAAGGAACAAACTGTGAGAGTAGGGAAAAAGAGAAAGAGAGAAAGGGGGAGAGCCAAATGAGGCTGGGAAACAGAAGGCCACTCCATGAAAGTCAAAAGTCCTCAGATCCTTCGCAGCCTAAAAGCATATGGCCGGAAAATCGGTTCAATCCCCCAATCAGTCAGGTATCTTCACTCTGTTACAGCAACGAACTGCATCTCTAACTCAAAATGAAACGACTTTGGAAGATGCAAAGAATAAAGAGAGGAAGGGAT